>NC_047116.1:85743052-86003052 GCF_902500255.1 Thalassophryne amazonica | reverse complement strand
AAAGTTGAAGTTGTGCCGTGGCTGGATCTTTCAACAAGACAACAACCCTAAACACTGCTCAAAATCTACTAAGGCATTCATGCAGAGGAACAAGTACAATGTTCTGGAATGGCCACCTCAGTCCCCAGACCTGAATATTATTGAAAATCTGTGGTGTGATTTTAAGCGGGCTGTCCATGCTCGAAAATCCACAAACCTGACTGAACTGGAGATGTTTTGTAAAGAAGAATGGAACTCTTATCGGAAACTATAGGAAGTGTTTAGAGGCTGTTATTTCTGCAAAAGGAGGATCTACTAAATATTGATGTATTTTTTTCTGTTGTGGTGCCTAAATTCATGCACTTGCCTAATTTTGTTTAAAGAATTATTGAAAAATACTTCCTGTAAATCCGATAAACTTCATTTCACTTCTCAAATATCACTGTGTTTGTCTCCTATATGATATATTTAACTGAAATTGCTGATCCAAACAACCAATGATTTATAAAGGAAACTCATGGAAATCATCAGGGGTGCCCAAACTTTTACATACAACTGTAGTACTGTGTGCAGTCCAGTAGCTCCCATGTCATGAGGCTGTGTTTAATGCCATTTGTAACTGGCATTAACCTGGTATATATTTGTGTATACCCCTATGACACACAACTTAAGACTGCTGTTGTGGACAATCAGGTGTGCTTTCTTGGTCAGAAATAGGCAATGAGAGACTGACTTAAGTCATATATAGGCCCTGACGTCCAACGGCCATATATTTATCTCAGACACCGCAGAGTGAAGTGGATGAAAGTCTACAACTCCTCCTGGATGGGATCCCAGTCTATCAAAGCCTATTTCCGCAACCAAGGCAGTACCCATTCAGAGCTGGGTGGACTGGGACAACGCACATGAGCTGGTGTGAGTTGTCTAAGGACACAAACAAGTAGCCTGTGTGATGGAGGCCAGCAGGAGTCGCTGTGCATGTGGTAGTCAATAGGCCTCACTCCAACAGCCAAAGGATACTCTAGTCACTGAGGTCAGAGCCCAGGTTTTAGTCGACTGGTCAGAGCATCTGCCTCCCGTGCAGGACATCGCAAGTTTGCGTCCTGAGAGGAGCAAGTGGGAGGAATCAATCATAACCCAACACAGAAGCAGAGAGAGGAGAGCCACCACATCTGCAGCAGACACCTGTAATCAAACTCTGGCCTATATAACGGTTATCCACAGTGTCTACACTCACAAGTGATGAAGTTGCACAGACAGGAAGCTGTGGACACATTTGTCCTTTACAAGACAGTGTTTTTAATATTGGTATCATTTCAACATGCTTTCTGGAAATGTATGGTTTGGACAGTTATCTAGATTTTAAGCACAGACTGGGCAGGAAACCATGCTTCTGTTTGTTGTGGGTAATACTGGTTTGATCGATAGCCAGCTTCCACTTTCCTGCTTGTACAATATTGTAAAACAAACAAACGTGCTGTTTATGAATGTTGGAAGAAATTGGCTCATGTCCTCATCACAGCAGCGATATTCTGAAGAATAAAAAAGTCCCAACTGTGCGGGTTGTTATTTTGATTTTATTACCTTGATATGAAAGTGGAATACTCTTTGTAGATGTGGTTGGGCAAGCTGAGGAAGTACTTAGCTTGTACTCCTCCACAGGCAGCAGAACACCCAACTCCACACAGCGATGAACATAATCCACCCCAACCACAGGAGTTTGATACTTCTGGATGCTATGCAGCCTATTGGAGCTCAGACTGGACACATCGGTCGTCACAACGAAAGAGCTCTGTGGGATAAGCAGGCAGAAAATAGAATGCTTTGTTGTCAGTAGATAGCTAGAGATGCTCTGGAACCACCCAACACTTATTGAACAAATAAACCCTCCATGAGTTCATCCTCACCATTAAAATATCATCATAACAGGTCTGATTCACAGCTAAACTAAGTCATTTCTTTTGGCTTCTCCTGTAAGTCCCTTCGGCTGCTCCCTTGTTTGCACTCGGGGTCGCCACAGCAAATCCAAAGTGGATCTGCATGTTGAATTGGCACAGGTTTTACACCGGATCTCCTTCCTGACGCAACTCCACATTACATGGAGAAATGTGGCAGGGGTGGGATCTGAACCCGGAGCCTTCTGAACTGAAACCAAGCGCATTAACCACTTGGCCACCACCCCTGTCTTCTTTTGGCTTCTCCAACCCCTACTTATTTTTCTGTGGGTCACAAGAGTAATTTGGCACAAAATGCCACCTGGCTAACCAGGGCTAGTTCACAGCTAACTCGCTGAAATAGTTTTCATGTGCAGCAACCGGCTTCCTGTAATTCCAGCTTTTTTTGGAACGTGGATTAAGGTAAATTCATGCACCTTACAAAACATGTGGCTCTTGAATTAAACATTTAATCGTATTGGTATTGTTCGTCAGTCATCATTAGAATAAACCCAACAGTATAAAATTAAGTGAATACAGAGTTCAAGCAAGCTGCACATTTGCAATAGACTGGAATTTAATTTGTGCTTAATAGTAAAACATCACATTGAAAATAACAAAATATGACTGTATTAAGTCTTATCCAGTGAAATGAGTGATTAACCAAGAGGATGAAACACTTTCACAGGTAATGCATGTTGCATCCTTTTGAGGAGCTGAGCCCCTCCCTAAAGAGCGGATGCTAGAGCCGCCCCTGGTAACATCGATTTGGGAAATATGCAGCGCCTGTTTGTGATGATTATTTGTAGGACAGCTCTGAAGGTCTCTGTGTAAAATGCACGGGCCACCACTGACAGGGAGATGTGAAAAATAGCGAGGACAATCAACAGAAAGAGGGGTAGGGGTGGGAGGAAACAGAAACTAAAAATAAAAGAAGTGTTAAAATCTATCAAAATAAAACAGGAAGCAGAAAACACAGAAAAGCAGAGTAAAACCTGAACAACAATGTTCATCTGACCTGTTTATTGACCACAAAGGAAAGACTCCCTCCATTCTCGGTCACTGCCAGCCTCACATTTTTCTTTTCTTTGAAAGGCAAATTTTTCAGTTCCAACAGCACAGAACAGTTTTCAAAAACAGCCATGTCTGTAACGAGAAGAGTAACTCAATTAAACCGTTTTACTGCCAACAGTCATTAGGAAGATGTTTTCTTCCCCTCACCGTCATCCGACTGTACACTTACAGCCCGCTATGCGATTTTGGCTACATGATGCTAACACCATCATACTTTCCACTGTATTTTAACCCATGTGGGACAAAATCCTAAATTGTTTCCAGAAGAAGCAAATTCTGACCATATTGGAGCTACAAAATTGTGAATCCTTTGTTTGAATATTAAGTAATTAAACAGTAACTGTGCAAAAGAAAACAACTTTTATGATTTAAATTGAAAAAAAAAATCCAAAAGATCAACTTTAAGTCATTAAACAACTCATTCAACACTGACGACTTTCTATTTAATTTTTGTTTTGACTTACCCCCATCAAGGAGATAAAGAAAACATCAACAGGACATGTCAAAAGGGCATGAAAGGATTTCTGTTAGATTTAGTGGACAGAGACGCCTTAGACCAAGGAAGTGCCGTTTAAATTTTGGTGTAGATCGGGATCAAGCCTTTAAACTGTCAAAAGGACAACAACAGACTGCAGTAAAATTTCATAGTGAGGTAGATCTTTGGTTAAAAAGAGTTCTGCAAATTATGGTGTGGATCTGAATCAAGGGCTGGATCTTGCCTCTAATAATTTAACTTTAGTGTAGATGCCTTTGATCATGCTCTTCTTGCCTTTGTTGCTATAATGAGGATTGCTGATTAGTTTAGAGATGTGGAATCGCCCCCTTGGTCCTAAGTCTTTTGATAATGTTTACAGAATCAAAACATCACTGACAGACAAAATGCAATGAAAAATAATCTCCAAGATGGAGATTAAACATCAGAGATCATGATCAAAGATGAGTGATCAAATACAAAGATCAGCCATCGAAACTCAAGATGAAAAGTTAACAATCTGTATCAAAGTCTGGTGATTAGGATCAAAGGTCTGGATTAAAAAAATGTGGGATTTGGATCAACATTCGGCCATCGTGATAAAAACTTTGGATCAAAGATTAGAAATCTGGACCAAAGGTCAGGATCAAAACTTGTAATGTGGACCAAAGTTCAGCAATCAGGATAAAAAAATGGGGATTAGGATCAAAGGTCACCAATCACAGTCAAAGGTCAGAACCAAGGAGCAACAATCAGATGAAAAAACAACATCAGGATTCACTTTTACATTTCCATAAGTACAGCTAAGGTCAGAGGTAAAAAAAAAAAAATCCTATGGTTTTATAAAACCCACCCACCTGGAGCATGCAGTCTGTAGGAAACTTACAACAGGGACAGAGTGAGATTTTTAACAATTTTTATTGATTTTTTTTTTTTTTTTTTTTTGAGGCAACAAGTCCAACTTCCCACTAAGCCACGCCCCATTCCCGTCAAACTATTTACTTCAGTGCAAAATATAAAAACGTATAAACGACATTACAGTAATATACAAAATAAATTCGTGACTTCGTGTTATGGTTTAAACAATAATACCCATTTGTAAGTTACTTTAAATGTTTCGTTTTAAAGTGTAATTACGTCAAAACCTTGGTCATGGCCCCGCGCCTCGATGTTTTACTGGAAGAAGAACGCGGAAACAGATGTATTACAAAACTTACCAAAGTGTGCTTGACAGATTGCAACTCATTTTCTAAATAAAAGTTGGCGTTTTACCTCAAAATAAATGTCGGTTTTGTATTTCCAGTATGTTTCGTTGAATCGTACGGCGTTAACACAAACGAAAAATTATCACAAATCTAAATGAAGCAGTGTAATAATACAAAGAAAATTAGATTTACTTTGCTGCAGTCATCCAGGCGATACTCGACGGGTGAGTGTTTTATCCAACGATATTTTTTGGACTCAGTGGACGTCTGTCAAAACTGCACAAAGTTAGCGACAACTGACCTGACTGCTGGTTCCTTTTGATTTTCAAAATAAAGTTCTGGTCTCAACCCCACTCGTGAGGAAAGCGCTATTTCCACGTTGATGCACAGAAAACTGTGTGACAGAGTGATAATAATAATAGTAGTTGTAGTAGTAGTAATAAATAGATAAAGACTCCTGAACAATTGTCAAAACATTTTTGAGTATACAGGAATGGAGGGTGTTTTGGGACCCCAAAGGGATTTGTCAAGTACTGTCTATTTTCTTGAAAGACTCCAGTTAATTGTAGTTGTATATGAATATTGTATATTATGGCACGTAATAAATAGATGATAGAAACATCAACAACCTTTCATTAATTTTATGACCCTTAGGCTGAGTTGCAGGAAACCAAGCAGCTCACCCCACACTTCCCTATATTACGGAAAATCCTCTAACTCCTTCTGGAAGATCCTGAGGTGCTCCCAGGCCTGCTGGTAAATACAATCCCTCCAGCATGACCTGTCTCCCCCAGGGCTTCCTCCCACTTGGACGTGCCTCGACCTCCCGGGGGAGAAGAAAAAGGGATGCGAGAACCATCTCAGCCTGCTCCTTTCAATGCGAAGAAGCAGCAGCTCTGCTCCGAGTCCCGCCTGGATAGTTAAGATTCTCACCCTGTCCTTGAGTATAAACCCAGAGGATCGACCTTGTTTTTTTCATTCATTACCCAAAGTTCATGACCATAGGAGAAGATATGAGCGTAAATCGACTGGTAAATCGAGAATTTTGCCTTCTGGCACAGTGCACATTTTAAAAACCATTCATGAGCGGAGCTAAGTTGGAAGAGCAGAATTGGTCTGTCATTGGAGTGACACGTTTTGGACATTTAAGCGTGCATTTATTTTGAAAGGACAATAACTAGTGGTCTTCCTGTTAAATGCTGCGTGGATGACTCGCTGATGAGTCAGACTTTCTTGAACAGTTGACTTTCCTGCACGACCGCAAAGCTTTGCTGCCATCATCTGGGCGCTATGCAAAACTACAGCGCATCCGCACGTGTCCTGCCGTAAGCTGTTTAAAGTGAGTGAGTAAGTATGGAATGTTTATTGTGAAGAACAATATCAAGAAGTCAGGAGAAATTTTATTTTCAGCATTTCAGAAATAAAACGTTGTTGTAATTTGCAATAGTCGATAACAAAGGTTCTGGTGGTGTAGTTCCGTCCTCCTCACCGTGTGGTAGCGGTAATGTAATAGATCGTTGTCACCACCATAAAATTCCGAAAAAGTGAAAGAAGAAGAAACGCGTCTCGTCTGCTAAGCAAAAGAAGAAGAAACGTGGGATAGCTGGTTAAATTTTTCATTTTCTTTGTATTTTAAAGTGTAATAAAAGACGCTTCTCGAGCAGGGAGGAGGATATGGCCGGTGAAGCCGTGGTTACTGTCCGCCTGGTGAGGTCCTTCGAACACAGAAACTTTAAACTTGTTGTTTATCACGGAGTGAGTTTAGAGCAGACGATGCAGCAGTTCGCTCAGTACGTCACAGATGGTTAGTTAACGAGTATTCTAGTCACTCTGTAATGTTCACTAGCTGGCATCGTAAACAGCTTTACGGTTTGTTCCAGATATTGCAACAAGAACAGGTCTTCCGCCTCCATTCAAGAAGTATGGTTATGGTATGTGTTTTATGATTTTGTGTAAAATAATCGTATTTGCAGTCGAAATGTTTTCAGCTAGGTTTCCAATAAAATGTGACTGACAGTGTGGTTGTCTTGAAAGATGTTTGATGACAACAAAATGTTGCAAAATTTGGAGAAATAAGTTTAATTTAAATTGTTGATAATAATGGCGATGGTAATTGATCATTGATTAAAAGCAGACAACCAAAACAACGAAATCATTAAAAATTATAGTTTACATCTTGCTGTTTTGCCTGACAAATGACAAACCCTTAGTTGATTGCATCTATCTATCATTGAATTTGCTCGACAGTAACTATTAACAATAAGTATATTGGATTTTTTTCCTAAATTCTACACACAATACCCCATAATGACTATTTTATATATATATATATATATATATATATATATATATGTATATATATGTATGTATATATGAGATCACATGCACGTAAGTATTCGCAGCCTTTGTGATGAAGCTCAAATTTAAACTTAGGTGCATCATGTTTCCACTGATCATCCTTCAGATGTTTCTCCAGCTTAAATGGAGTCCACCTGGGGTAAATTCATTTGATTGGACATGATTTGGAAATGTTAATTTGTTTATTGTGTGGCTGTTTATTTATATATATATATATATATATATATATATATATATATATATATATAGAGAGAGAGAGAGAGAGAGAGAGAGAGAGAGAGAGAGAGAGAGAGAGAGAGAGAGAGAGAGAGCATAATTTCCATGATTAATCGCATTGTTATACACAAAATCCAAAAATGAGTTCAAAAGTAGTGTATAACACAATTTTATTTTAAATGTTCTGCCATATGAAGGAAAGTGCTATAATGTATGTTCTGCAAACATGTAACAGCATTTTGTTTATGCAGTTGCAGTTAAATAAAAATAAATTATGGTTACCCAGTGATGTCCAGTAGTCCCCAGTGAAAGCAACAGTGGGTGCACATTGTAAAGTTGTGGCTTTTGCAGTCCTCTCCTTTATGCTGCGTTGTGAGGGAATCTCGTACGTGCTGTCGTTTGTTGAGATTCTCAGAATGTCTCTCAGCCCGACGTCTTCCACAACACTAATCGGCGTGCAGTCTGTAGCAGTCCATTTCACTGTCACATTTGTGAGCTTCTCTTGCCTTTGTTTATCTATAGTTCTCTCACACACTGCATCTAACGTAGTCTTCCAAAGCCTCACGTCGCAGTTTGTTTTGTTAAATGACTTGCTGGTGTGTGTGCTGCATTTAGGTGAAATTTAAGCCTCGAAGTACTCCGCTGACAAGAAAATTCAGGTTTGCAGTGTCTGCCAATATCTTTGGTTCTGTCGACTACACCGTCTGGAAACACTTTAAAATGAAAATGGCCATGTAAAAGTTCCGTGCCTGTCTTGATGTTGGTTGGTTTATTCGCCAATTCTTTTCCAGTCAGGGACTCATCACAGCGGTTCCTATCAGCGCGGGAGCAGTCAGCGACAGACTTGCGAAACAAAAGTCTGTGAGCAACAGACTGTTAAAATAATGAAAAAACTGCGTTAATGTGCGATTAAAAAAAATGTTAACATTAATTAATGCGTTAACGCGATACGAACGCGTCAAGTTGCCCAGTGTTTATATATATATATATATATATATATATATATATATATACACATACACAAAATTACAGTATTGCCTCACTGTATTGGGCTTGTTTGCTTTCTTCACCTCCTTGAAGAACTTGCTAACAAATAGTCCAGTCATTAGCTGGTAAGCTTTCAATCTGTGTTTTTTCCAATGCTGTTTAGATATTTATGGAGTACGTTCATGGCCGACTTTGTGTTTTTAGCTTCCTGGTTTGTAACGAAAATACATGTTGCGGACCAATTGTTATGATAACCTGTCCGATATGAGAAAATAGCCGACCGGTAATCGGCCAATCAGAGCGCATGTAGCATCGCAGCCATATAATAAAAAGTCTTAATCATACCCGTTTGTTTCAGTCTGTTTCATCATCACAGTCTGACGAAAACGTATCCATATAAAGCGTCCTGATTTTGGAAAACAATGTCTGAAAACACTTTTGTTCCTTGTTGTGGCTGAAGAAACCTTGCATTTTAAGAATCCCTCTGTTTGTCTTCTCTTGGTGTGTTTCTCAGCCTGAACCAGAACAGGCTTTTGTTTTTTCAGCCTTATTCCAAAATGGAGTAAATTAATTTTTCTTCAGAGCTCTGAGGTGAGCAGGGGAGGTGAAGCCATTGTGGTTTGTTTTTTTTTTTTTTAGGTGAACTTGGCTGCTCACCTCAAAGTTGATGGTTCGGAGGTGAAGCGAACAACTTCACTTCCGCTCTGTCTGAGCCGTCAGCAGCTTTCATATTTAGGCGTTTGTGTGTGTGTGTCTGTCTGTATATATGTATATATATATATATATATATATATATATATATATATATATATATATATATATATATACACACACACACACAAATAATAGCCATATAATAAACAAAATTTTAACCTCACTTGCTCAGTCTGTACGGGAATATCAGACCTCGGTCTGATATTTTTCCGTACAGACCACACATTCGGTTAATAATCTTTTAATATCATTATTGTCTATGCTTCAAATTATACAGAAATATGAATTTTAGGCCATATCTCCCACCCCAGTCCAAAGCACAATGTAAACTGTCTTGTGTGCTCGCTGACTGTGATTGAGCCGAGGATGGGAACTGAGAAATTATTGCATCGCTCTGTTTCTTTGTGTTTGGAAAGATGCAGAAAGGAGTAGAATCAGAGACGACATAATTTTCTGTTGTTCACAAGGCCAATAGGGTGGTGCTTTTTGCTCTCATAAAAGTCAGGTTTCCAGCACTATTCTCATTGCAAGGTACTTGCTGAGGAACATTACAAGTACTGCATCTGATGGTGTGACCAGTGATATGGTAAATAATTCTTCCTCCAAAATAGGGGAAGGGTGTTCTCTTCATTTATGCTTTTCAGAAATAAATGCTCAGCATCTGAGTGCATGCTCTTTTATTTTTCAGACACAATGAAGATCATTCACCAAGCACACAGAGCCAAGGTAATATATTCTGCTCAACTTTCATTGACTGATTCCTTCATTTTCTTTACCCATTTACTCCAATTAAGGATTACGGGGTAGCTGCAGCCTATTTCAGCAGTCACTGGGCAAGATGCGGGGTCCACCCCATCTATCACAGGGCCACACATAAACAGACACGCTGGCACCTACGTTCAGTTTGAAGTTTCCAATTCACCGATTGTGCTCAGCACCCAGAGGGAGATAATTAGGGGTGTCGTAAAAAAATCGATTCATGTCAGAATCGCGATTCTTATTTATTACGATTCTGATCTGATTCTGATTTCGATCCAAAATGTCCAAGAATTGATTTTTAAAAAGCATTTTTCTTAAACATTTTCTTGCTTACTTGCTGCGTGTACTGTTTGTCAGGCAACGGCTTCCGTACTACAGCATCCCCGCAAAGGGGGGGTCCAGCGTGCTTCAAACATTCGTGAACTGCAGCTTAGCATGGTGGACGAGGAGCTAATTCAGCCAGCACTGTCTTTGCTGAAGGCAAATGTTTGGATGCATTTTGGATTTTATTATTTGCTGCGAAACAAGGAGCTTGACATGACTTATGCAGTGTGCAGAATCTGCAAAATGAAAGTCAAGTACTTCTGAAACACTTCAAATCTGCAAGCCCACACATGCTACACCATCACCCGGAGCTAAAAGAGGGGAGCAGCGGTATCTGCTGACTACTGACCAGCACTTCACTAAACTGCCAGCCAACTCTGAACGAGCAAAGCAGATAAGTAAATTTACATCTAGAATCACTTGATTAACCTTGTAAAGCTGCATTTTCTTAAACATAAACATTTTTTAAGTGATATAACTATTTCTCAGAGCTCTTTGAATCGAAAGTCGATTCTGAATCTAATCGTCACCCCAAGAATTGGAATCATATTGTATCGTGATTTGTTGTACGATTCACATCCCTATTAAGTAGTAGTAATAGTATGAAAAAAAAAAAAAACGTCTTCTGAAGTGGACCTTTAATTTAGGGCTGTTGTGGGAAGGTGTGCCCCCCCGCCCATGCTCGCTTCCCACATGGATTCGCCCCTGACTTGTTGTTTGAGCAGAAGAATGGATAATGTTTTTATTTATGCAGAAAACACGGCCAGATTGAGAGGTAAGAAAGTTTTATCAACAGATTTTTAAAGAAAAGAAAAAGCGTAAAAATGTCTTTGTAAAACCGTAGCCCTGAGCATCACCGCGCTTTGAGAGACAACTATTTATCAACTCGGAGCTGAGCTGCACGGTGGATGCGGCTCAGTGAAGCAGCTCGCTGAAAGTGAGTGAAGTGGACAGTTCAGCTGAACGACGACCTCCCCCTGAATCTCGTCGGGACACCTATTTTAAAGCTGCGTTCGATCTACAATACAAAAATAACAGTAACGCACAGTGACTTGGAGAAGTCACTTGAGTCTGATTACTGATTTGGAAAGATTAACACGTTAGATTACTTGTTACTGAAAAAAGCGGTCAAATTAGAATAACGTGTTACTAAGTAACGCATTACATACTTTACTACATAATGTGTTACCGGCATCTCTGCTTAAGGGTAAGATGAAATTTAGAACTATACGTGGAAGGAAAAACAATTGTCATGTCTTTGCTTGAATTCTAAAGCTGTGACATAAATGTTGTTTGTTCTTTTTGCAGACAAATGAGTTGGTGATGAGTTTAGATGATGATGACAAGCTGATTCTACAGGACGGTCTGACTCTCAGAGCTGCTGGTGTTGGTATGAGATTATTTTCAAAAGGAATTTGTAAGCACTTTGCTCCACAAAACAATTATTCAAAAAGCCCATTTATTTGTGAATAATTACTATATTTTCCAGAGGATGAGTTACTATTTGTTTATTTTGATAGTTTGGGACATCCTGCAGCTAATACTTCAGTGTGATTTTTATACAACCCCTGGCAATAATTATGGAATCACCGGCCTCGGAGGATGTTCATTCAGTTGTTTAATTTTGTAGAAAAAAGCAGATCACAGACATGACACAAAACTAAAGTCATTTCAAATGGCAACTTTCTGGCTTTAAGAAACACTATAAGAAATCAGGAAAAAAAAAATTGTGGCAGTCAGTAATGGTTACTTTTTTAGACCAAGCAGAGGGAAAAAAATCTGGACTCACTCAAATCTGAGGAAAAAATTATGGAATCACCCTGTAAATTTTCATCCCCAAAACTAACACCTGCATCAAAACAGATCTGCTCGTTAGTCTGCATCTAAAAAGGAGTGATCACACCTTGGAGAGCTGTTGCACCAAGTGGACTGACATGAATCATGGCTCCAACACGAGAGATGTCAATTGAAACAAAGGAGAGGATTATGAAACGCTTAAAAGAGGGTAAATCATCACGCAATGTTGCAAAAGATGTTGGTTGTTCACAGTCAGCTGTGTCTAAACTCTGGACCAAATACAAACAACATGGGAAGGTTGTTAAAGGCAAACATACTGGTAGACCAAGGAAGACATCAAAGCGTCAAGACAGAAAACTTAAAGCAATATGTCTCAAAAATCGAAAATGCACAACAAAACAAATGAGGGACGAATGGGAGGAAACTGGAGTCAACGTCTGTGACCGAACTGTAAGAAACTGCCTAAAGGAAATGGGATTTACATACAGAAAAGCTAAACGAAAGCCATCATTAACACCTAAACAGAAAAAAACAAGGTTACAATGGGCTAAGGAAAAGCAATCGTGGACTGTGGATGACTGGATGAAAGTCATATTCAGTGATGAATCTTGAATCTGCATTGGGCAAGGTGATGATGCTGGAACTTTTGTTTGGTGCCGTTCCAATGAGATTTATAAAGATGACTGCCTGAAGAGAACATGTAAATTTCCACAGTCATGGTGATATGGGGCTGCATGTCAGGTAAAGGCACTCTTGCCATAGAGCAAAAACTGTGAAAACATTCCTTGCAAAAAGACACATAGGGTCAATGTCATGGCCTGTAAATTGTCCGGCTCTTAATCCAGTTGAAATCTTTGGTGGAAGTTGAAGAAAATGGTCCATGACAAGGCTCCAACCTGCAAAGCTGATCTGGCAGCAGCAATCAGAGAAAGTTGGAGCCAGAGTGATGAAGAGTACTGTTTGTCACTCATTAAGTCCATGCCTCAGAGACTGCAAGCTGTTATAAAAGCCAGAGGTGGTGCAACAAAATACTAGTGATGTGTTGGAGCGTTCTTTTGTTTTTCATGATTCCATAATTTTTTCCTCAGAATTGAGTGATTCCATATTTTTTTTCCCTCTGCTTGGTCTAAAAAAGTAACCGTTACTGACTGCCACAATTTTTTTTCCTGATTTCTTATAGTGTTTCTTAAAGCCAGAAAGTTGCCATTTGAAATGACTTTAGTTTTGTGTCATGTCTGTGATCTGCTTTTTTTCTACAAAATTAAACAACTGAATGAACATCCTCCGAGGCCGGTGATTCCATAATTTTTGCCAGGAGTTGTATACAAAAAAAAAATACATGCATTTCTGATAATAATAATAATAATGACAATTTCTGTGGTCTTTACCAGGAATCAAAACACTGAACAAAATAAACTAAGAATAAATGCTAATTTTAAAAAAGTACACTAAAACAATGGCCAACAGTCCTAAATTAAAGAGCTGATAATACAGAAAAAGGCTGCAGGGTTGCAGCGCTGCTTCGTTGCTTCAAGCAGAGTCACTGCAGAAGCAGCGGGTCTGTAATCAAAGTAGAGAAATGATCATTTTCCTGATAAACACCCTCAAAAACAACGGCTGCTCCAACGTAATGTGGACTGAAGGACTGATAAGAGAATCGTTAAGCAAAAAGGCTATTAATGTCTGTGTATCGAATCATTTTTTTTTAACATTTTTTGAAAGGAACCGGTATTTGATACCCAGAGAAATGTGCCATATGGAGAAAATATCATAGCTGATGTTCTTTCACAGTGCAAGAGGTACACCTCATCCGAGTATTCCTATTTGACACCAAGCAGTTCCAGTGATACCCAAGGATCCTCCAAAGAGACCTAGTACAAAAGATATCCAGTTTGCACGTTAGTTCACTAAGTTAGTGTCCAGGTTTCACAATTATACAGTAAGACAGGAAACGTCGGGACCCTAGACTTGAACTTTGTTCTCCTCCAAAGATATCGAAATCACCAAACACCTCTGTTCAAGGATCTCATTGCTCCATAGGGTATTCCCAGAACTCTACAAGAGAGAAAACACCTGTGACAGTCTAAGCCCCTCTGCAAATGTTGGAATTATGATGCTGCTGTGTTTGTATTTGCTGTACGCTGATGACATTTGGGTTTAGGATCAATTACTGAATATAATACAACTGTTTAGATTTAGCTTTGATTTAAATATGTGCATCATATGCATCTTTTGAGCTGAAGGCCAAATGTGCTCTTTGCGTAGCAAACCAAATGAATTGGTTTTGTTGCAATACAGTGATCCCTCGTTTATCGTGGGAGTTACATTCTAAAAATAGCCCGCAATAGGCGAAATCCGTGAAGTAGACAGCGTTATTTTTTACAATTATTATAGATGTTTTAAGGCTGTAAAACCCCTCACTACACACTTTATATACTTTTCTCAAACAGGCATGAACATTTTCTCACTTCTCTCTCGTGTGTAAACACTCTCAAAGTTCAAACCTTAGTAGAAAAATAAGACCAAACTGTTTTCAGGCCCAAACATTTGTTTGAGAAATAAAAATAGAATGTTTTCCTATAAATAATTATGATGGATTTTAGAACTAACGAATTTAATTTTAACGATCAACATACAAGGTTGGACACATAAGAAATTATTAATAGTGACTGACCAGTATTTCACAGTTCCTCTGATTGCGCCTGTTTGTCCTGGCGCCGCTGCGCTGTCACGTCTTTTTCCACTGAGTCACACCTCGGTGCAGGTGTCTTTTTCCGAGTGAAGAACACAGTTATGGGTGGTTGTCGCTCTTTTTTCTTCTGGGCGAGAAGATTCTTATAAACAGACACGCAGAACACAATGCGCGTGCTCTCCCTTCGCGGTGCTGTGACCGGCCTGCTTGATGAGGATGCAGAACACAATGCGCTGTAAAAAAAAAAAGCATGTAATATTGGACTAAAAAAATCTGCGAGGCCGCGAAAGGTGAACCGCGCTATAGCGAAGGACCACTGTACTTTTATAGGAGTCGGAGGAGAAAGGTTCACGGGCTGTTCTGTGGCAACGGAATTACAGTGATAGCAAAATCTGCCCATATTTTAGCTGCTTATTAAAAAAATTCCTCTGTTTGGAATTCCATTTCTGTAGAATTGCCTTTAAACATGCACCCTGTCTGACTATAGATTTCGGGTGAAGTGGGACTGTGACTGGTGCAGCTGCTCTCCTCCACTTGGTTGCAAATGAGACCAGATTTAATAAAGAACATTCTTGTACCCCGCTTTGGTCAATACTTGTGTGGAAAGGAAGTCAAGAGTGAAATAGAGAACACCATTGGAAAGACATGAAACAAAAATTTCATGTAATTAATGAAATAATTTTATAATGAATAAAGAAGCTAATGTTGTTACACTATTGAAGTTATCAAGTTCAATAAATAAGTCTTCTAGAGACTTATATTGTTTAACTGCAGCAACCAGAATTTCCTCAAAAATATGTTTAAGTATTTTTTATTTTTTTTTCAAATGTTGATGCTGTGTTTTTCTGTTTGCTTCATTACAGCTAATGAAACGGAACTTGCTTTTTTCAAGAAAGAAGACTACGAACTCTTTAAAGCCAATCCCCAAACTGTTTGGTGATCAAAGTGTTTTTACTTTCTAGGAGTTCTTAAAGGACAAAGGTCAAAGCATACCATGAAGATAGGACATCAGAAATGGTGCCATCAGATTTACATTGCAGTGTTTTAATTTGTGGGTGTGTTTTTTGAAATTTCTTATTATTCAAGTCACTGGTACACCTTTTTTAATTTTTCTTATGTGAAATGTGATAGTTGTCAATGATTTTTTCCATTCTATTTTAAAATATGTTAAATAAACTTTACTGACAATATTGTCATTATTATCAAAGGTTACTTGTCTTACACTATCCAAAATATACTTAGTTATAATATAATATATAGTTTGCCCCACCGCCAACCTTGTGTTCAGTCACTGTGACCATAAATGTGGAAAGGTCAACACACTTTTAATCAAGAGTCAAATTTAGCAGTACTCTTAAGATGATTTGATTTGATTTGAATGATTTTGATGCTTCACCACAATGGTGGAAAAGTACTGCAAATTTCTACCTCAGTACAAGTACTGTTACATTGTTGAAAAATACTCAGTTACCAGTAAAATCTCTCTCTCTCTCTCTCTCTCTCATATATATACAAACATACATACAACCCCTGGCAAAAATTATGGAATCACCGGCCTCGGAGGATGTTCATTTAGTTGTTTAATTTTGTAGAAAAAAAGCAGATCACAGACATGACACAAAACTAAAGTCATTTCAAATGGCAACTTTCTGGCTTTAAGAAACACTATAAGAAATCAGGAAAAAAAAATTGTGGCAGTCAGTAAGGGTTACTATTAGACCAAGCAGAGGGAAAAAAAAATATGGAATCAATTCTGAGGAAAAAATTAGAATCATGAAAAACAAAAGAACGCTCCAACACATCACTAATATTTTGTTGCACCACCTCTGGCTTTTATAACAGCTTGCAGTCTCTGGGGCATGGACTTAATGAGTGACAAACAGTACTCTTCATCAATCTGGCTCCAACTTTCTCTGATTGCTGTTGCCAGATCATCTTTGCAGGTTGGAGCCTTGTCATGGACCATTTTCTTCAACTTCCACCAAAGATTTTCAATTGGATTAAGATCCGGACTATTTGCAGGCCATGACATTGAACCTATGTGTCTTTTTGCAAGGAATGTTTTCACAGTTTTTGCTCTATGGCAAGATGCATTATCATCTTGAAAAATGATTTCATCATCCCCAAACATCCTTTCAATTGATGGGATAAGAAAAGTGTCCAAAATATCAACGTAAACTTGTGCATTTATTGATGATATAATGACAGCCATCTCCCCACTGCCTTTACCTGACATGCAGCCCCATATCATCAATGACTGTGGAAATTTACATGTTCTCTTCAGGCAGTCATCTTTATAAATCTCATTGGAACGGCACCAAACAAAAGTTCCAGCATAATCACCTTGCCCAATGCAGATTCGAGATTCATCACTGAATAGGACTTTCATCCAGTCATCCACAGTCCACGATTGCTTTTCCTTAGCCCATTGTAACCTTGTTTTTTTCTGTTTAGGTGTTGATGGCTTTCGTTTAGCTTTTCTGTATGTAAATCCCATTTCCTTTAGGCGGTTTCTTACAGTTCTGTCACAGACGTTGACTCCAGTTTCCTCCCATTCGTTCCTCATTTGTTTTGTTGTGCATTTTCGATTTTTGAGACATATTGCTTTAAGTTTTCTGTCTTGACGCTTTGATGTCTTCCTTGGTCTACCAGTATGTTTGCCTTTAACAACCTTCCCATGTTGTTTGTATTTGGTCCAGAGTTTAGACACAGCTGACTGTGAACAACCAACATCTTTTGCAACATTGTGTGATGATTTACCCTCTTTTAAGAGTTTGATAATCCTTTCCTTTGTTTCAATTGACATCTCTCGTGTTGGAGCCATGATTCATGTCAGTCCACTTGGTGCAACAGCTCTCCAAGGTGTGATCACTCCTTTTTAGATGCAGACTAACGTGCAGATCTGATTCGATGCAGGTGTTAGTTTTGGGGATGAAAATTTACAGGGTGATTCCATAATTTATTCCTCAGAATTGAGTGATTCCATATTTTTTTTCCCTCTGCTTGGTCTAAAAAAGTAACAGTTACTGACTGCCACAATTTTTTTTCCTGATTTCTTATAGTGTTTCTTAAAGCCAGAAAGTTGCCATTTGAAATGTCTTTAGTTTTGTGTCATGTCTGTGATCTGCTTTTTTTTCTACAAAATTAAACAACTGAATGAACATCCTCCGAGGCCGGTGATTCCATAATTTTTGCCAGGGGTGTGTGTGTGTGTGTGTGTATGTATGTATATATATATATATATATATATATATATATATATATGTGTGTGTATATATATATATATGTGTGTGTATGTATATAAAATAGTACTGGAGTAACAGTACAAAGTACTCTTTTCAAAAACTACTCTACTACTATAAATTCCTTCAATGCTGAAACTTTCCAACATATTGGCTTCTAGACAGTGTTCTCCATTGTGTAAGTGATATTTGAACAATGTAAAATGAAATGAAATTAATAATACAGAGTTGTATATGGTTGAATGTCTGCCAGATTTATAAATGCAACCTTTCCCCACATAGATATCTTATTTGGAATAATAAAGACATTTTATATAATAAATTATTTTTCTTCAAGAGATGGGTACAGAATTAGATTCTGCTGGTGAGTCAGCTATTCAGTAAAGGACTGTTGCTGTCTTATGCAGAGTTCTTATCAGTATTCAACTTTCCAGTTACACCAAAAGAATTTGCCGTAGTATTTTGATGCAATCCCATCAGGTACTATCATGCTGTATAGAAACACAAGTGGTCCTCCTCTGACCCCATCTCCCTTCCCAACCCAGCTGACTCACCAGCTGAAAAAATTTGCTTCTCACAACATTCTTCAAATAATTGCAGTAGAAATATACATGCCTTGTTTCAAAAAGATACTGTCTGTAATCTGTTTTACTGGAATCAATATGTCAGTGATATCAACTGGAATAAAGTCTAGATTATTCCTCATAATAGCTGATCGTAAATAAAGGCGGTGTCATTTAGAATCATTCATAGATATTACCCAGCCAGTCACTACATATTGATGTTTAAAATGGATATAAACACAAAGTTCCTTTAGTGAGGTTCACCCTGAAACAGTGCCGCAGCTTTTTTGGCACTTGTCGCACACCAGTAAATTTGTCATTGACCATGTCTCCAGAGATTTTACTTTATTATGGGAGAATGTAATATTTTTTTTCTTTCTTTTTTAGAAAATGGATGTATTTTGTAATTAACCTTTTAACCCTCATTTTGTACCTTTCCTTAAAGAGATTGAACAATATGTCAAACTAATTTCGAAGTCAGGTAACCAAAAGGCGATTAAAAACTGTCACTATATGTACCTCCTTGAATATTTTTGTTTGATAACCCTGGATTTTCCTTCCTCTGTTCTGTTTTGTATACTTATTTTCAATAAAGTTTCTTTAAAAAACTGCCACCTAAAATCAACAGAAGAAGAAGGGCGAGACGGCAACGCTTCATGAGTCACCGTGTCGTTTCATAAGCTTCGAAGCCTCGGTGTCTCACCAGCTCACTCTTATCTGCCTGCTGAGCGGTCGGCTGCTTTCCGGGAGACGGAGCTGAACATGGCTGAGCTTGATGTTTGTATGAAATGTTGACATTAGAAATCATTTTCAGCGGTGTACTTTTACAAAGAAGGTGCTGTTGTACCAAAAGCGTAACGCGTTCGTTTACAGATACTGTACAAATATATAAAGTATACGTTTATAACTTAATTATAACCGCATAACGCGTTTAATTTAACCATGTAAAATAGCGTAATTTTTTGCGAGATCGCTTTGAGACATTAGCAGGATAGCACGTGCTGCCTTCACGTGCTATCGTAAAGATAATTTCCCATTCGTGTTCTAGTGCTTTTGTTTAAACGAAATGAGAAATGGCGGATACGTGGGTCACCATTACCTGCTACTTCAGGAAAACTTTATTAATTTACCTGTTTTATGTTAAGTGTAAGTAGAGAACACATTCTAATTTTGTACAAAATCAACAGCAGTCAGTGCCTGAACAGTTAATAAAGGAATTCGTGGCAATTCCGGCATTACTCTCTGCCATGTTGAAATGTGAAAGTTCATCTCAGCTCGTGAACTGGTGTATCAAAATTATCTCCCAAATTTCTAGTCAAAAATTACATTTTGCACGTTGGGCTCTCGTATTGACCATAATTCCGATAGCACTTGAAGGCAGCATTAGAGCTTCGTTCCGAGAGCGCCTAGTGCCGCTTTCAGAAGTGGCGGTCTGTCGAGTCTTAACCATAAAGGTTTTCCTAAAGGGAACAGACAGCAGGTCGCTGTATTTGTGGTCCCAAATCTGTTCTAGATGAAGATTTTTTGTTCAGCAATCAGATCTGATGACGCACACATTCAGTCTTTGACCTTTGGCCTACAGTCTGGTCACGGGGTGAACAGATGTTCCTGCAGCCTGATCTTTGAAATGATTTCCTCACTCGGCCATTCTTGAACTGTACACCCAGCAGAAGCAGGTTTCGTTTGCTCCTTTGGTGAATGGTGCCAGTCTCCCCCCGCCACCCACTTGGCGCTGCCTGACACGGGTGTTGGTCATAAGGTCCACAAGTCAAAAAGTCCACAGCCAAAACGTCCGCAGTTTACTGGTAATAGAATATAATATTAATTGTATGTATTTGTTAAATTATTTATTACCTAATCACATAAGGCATGTAGAAATTATATAATTTTGAGAAAATAGTGACCTGTGGTCATACATGAAATAAAACAGCCATTATTTTCAGTCTCATGTTGCAGGTGAGATGAGCTGTTGGGGACATGAAAGGGAATTGTCACATTGATTAGGAGCAAAGTTTAACTCATTGTTTCTTATCAGAAGTTTGAGAGGAGGAACAGGACAAGAACTGATTGTGTTATTGTGATGTTTTTGCAGTGCTTGTAAAATGTCCAGACAGCACAGATGCGTAGCCAGAGGGGTTCGCCCACGCCACCAGAGTAAAAGTTCAATTTTGAAAATATTTTAAAGACATTTTTCACATAATAATGATAACAATAATAGTGAGAATTTATGTATTTTTAAAGACTACAACATCGCTCAATCAATATTACTTTTTGTATCCTAATCTTACTACCGCACCCGGTGCCTTTGCCGGTTGCACATTTAGGACCACCAATTGACTGAATGTTATGTCTATGAACAGTTTTCCTCTTTATACTGTATTTAGTATTCTGTTTAAACATTTTCTTTTGTCACTTTCTTCCATTGGGAAAGTTTGTTGTGAGTGGAGAAGTTGTTCGCTGCGCAGTTTTCCCAACAAAATCTGCATCCGTGCAAGCATATGCTTCTAGGCAACTGAAAAACCTGCATCCATGTGAAATGAGGGCTCGAAAAAATAAAATATGCATCCATATGATTTGGCCGTAAAAATCTGCAGTCAGTACCTGTGTATCAAAAGTCACTCTGAAAATCTGCCAAGTCCATTTCTGTTCTTGCAAAGGTTTGGAATTTAGAAAGTCAACTTCCTGGAAGTTCCAGTAAGTTTACAGGAGTCCATGCTGGAAATTTTTTCCTAATTTCATTATCAATTGAGCTTGAAAGTATGGCATGGACTGGGATATAATTTATCATTTTATTGTTAGGTATTCATTTCCAGTTAATTTTCCACTCAAAAGCTGTAAATGTTTTCAAGTTCTTATACGGTGCATCTGGAAAGTATTCACAGCACATCAGTTTTCCTACGTTTTATGTTGCAGCCTTATTCCAAAATGGAGTAAATATATGTTTTCCATCAAAATTCTCCTCGTAACACCTCATAATGACAACATGAAAGAATGTTTTTATTTTTTTTTGTATTTTTTTTTGAGAATTTATTAAAAACAAAAACCTAAGAAATCATATGTAGATAAGTATTCACACCCTTTGCTCAATACTTTGTTGATGCACCTTTGGCAGCAATTACAGCCTCAGGTCTTCTTGAATATGCTGCTGCAAGCTTGGCACACCTATCTGTGGGCAGTTTTGCTTATTCTGTGTGTGATCCAACATGCCTGAGTCTGTGACAAATGATCCACACAGCCCGGCATGTGTGCATGAGCCGTCAGGGATCCATCCGTTAAAATGCACATCAGAAAACATGGTTACATTCTTTCAATTCATAAAATGGATTTCTTTCGAAATCCAAAGAACACAAACAGCAGGTCTCGGAAAAAAAAAGAGCACACAGAGAGACAGTGCACTCTCTCTCTCTCTTGATACGCAGGAAAAACGCAGAGTACGTGCGCATTTCAGGCGTATTCTAAACACAACAAAATGCTACTCTACGCAGTGATGCCGGTAGTAATGCGTTACATAGTAACGCGTTACTCTAATTTGACCACTTTTTTTTTAGTAAAGAGTAATCTAACGCGTTAATCTTTCCAAATCAGTAATCAGATTAAAGTTACTTCTCCAAATCACTGTGCGTTACTGTTATTTTTGCATTGTGGGTCGATAGCAGTATTAAACTTGGTCCGTGGGCAGGAGGTCTGGGTTCGACTGAACTGCCCACTTTAAGCAAGCTGTGAGCTTTTCATCCGCAGTTTTCTGCAGCAGTTACGACTCGTCCTCACCTCTTAAAGCGCGGTGACAACAGCATACCTGCACTGAGCTTTAGAAAGACATTTTTATGCTTTTTTTTCTCCTTTATTTAGAATTCTGAGCTGAGCCGCTCCATATCTGCTTGCTAAAAACAGCTGATCCTCCGCGACGTGTCAACAACTAACACTGTTTTCCACACAAATGCACCTAAACTCTCTTTCTGAGGACCACATGATGTGAAAACGCAATAAAACTTTCTTATCTGTAAATCTGGTCATGTTTTCTGCATAAATAAATGTTATCCATTCTTTATGCTCAAACGCCAAAGCAGGGGTGAATTCAGATGGAATGGGGGTGTGGGGCAGGAATCTGCCCCCCCCCCGACACACACACAACACCCCTAGATTAAAAGTCCGGTTTTGAAGCCCGTTTTTTACTGCAACTACTAATACTACTTAAAATAATAATAATAATTTCGACAAGTAAAATGTTTAGAGAGAATTTAAATGTTAGAAAGAATTTAATAGTTACATTTATAAACAATAGAGGTTAGAAATTGCAAGTTTTACTGTTACAGTGCTGTCAACAGTTAAATATGAGGTCAACAAAGAGGTCTTTATTTTACTTTTTATAAAACAAGTATTTATTTTCATTGAAGTCAAGAAAGGGTGACTATAAAGTGAGTTTTGGCAAAACAAGTTTTGTCATGTTGAGGTGGCAGAGGGTTGTTGTCAGCAGCTGGGGAAAGTAACAAAAACGTAACTAGTAATCTTAGTTACCTTTACAGTTGAGTAATCAGTAAAGTAAGTTACCTTTTCAAGGAGTAATCAGTAATTTAATTACTTTTTCAAAGTAACTGTGGCAACACTGACTCTACGTTTGTGCCAGTGTGAAGGGGGCTTTAGGGTCATTGTCCTGCTGAAAGATGAACTGTCACCCCAGTCTGAGGTCAAGAGCTCTCTGGAGCAGGTTTTCATCCAGGATGTCTCTGTACATTGCTGCATTCATCTTTCTGTCACTCCTGACTCTGGGGTGGGGGGTGGAGCTTTTGAAAATTTGAGGTCAAAATGGGGCATTCTGAGGCTTCATGAAAGACTGGAACAACAACAGAGCGTGGGAGCTGCATGAAAAAGGATATGTTTAGGCATTGTTATTGTTATTTGGCCACCTTTTTAAGTATTTTGGAAAAAAAATACATTGTTTATTCAATCAATCAATCAATTTTTTTATATAGCGCCAAATCACAACAAACAGTTGCCCCAAGGCGCAACAGGCTTGCTATTTCCTGGCATCAATGCTATGCATTTACGGAAGAATCGATTACAGAAGAGAAAGCTGTATGCTAGTAACAACGCTTAAAAAATAAATAAATGAAAAGTTGGCATTTCGGCAACGGGGTGCCATTTGCTGGTTTAGGAAAAACCCTGCTTATGATGTGACAAAGCGCTGGTTGATGATTACAGAATTATGATTGTCGATTAGTGTGGGTAATACTGTTGGTCCATGATTACCATAGAGGAGGCATGCAGAGGTGTTGAGGGAAAAAAAAAAATCGATTTACGTCAGAATAGTTATTCTTTTATTTATTATTATTTTTAACAATGCGGAAGGCAAAACCTTCTGCATTTTGAAACTCTCAAAATCCAAATTTTTCTTCATTAATACTGGCAGGTCAAAGATCTGCCTGTCAAAAACATCATGAGTTTCTGAGATTTATAAATGCCTTTTAAAACTGAATTTTTGGTTTCAATTAGGTCATGTAAAAGGTCCTGATGGTAACAAAAGATGCTCAAATGTGCAGCAAGGTCTCGACTGTTTATTCATTTGAGAAGTTCACTTTTGGTGAAAATAAGATGGACTGACAGCCAAAAATCACCTTACAGTTGTGTCCCTTGCACCTAAGGGCAAGTTACTTCTTCATAGATTAAAGGACATGTTGCACTGAAATCATAATTTAGATTTAGGCTGTTAGTGACCACCCGATGATCCACCGGGATTACTTTGTGCACTTCCGTGACCGGTTTCAAAGTATACAGCATTCACAGCAAACAGCTACGGAGGCTTCCGAAAACAAAGTACCCCTGTGTTTCCGACAGGTGATGTAGCTATTAGAAGCGTCCCAGCGTGCGCTTCAATGGAATGTAGTTGGTAACATTAAGAACTGAGGCACAAATTAATTCCAAAGCTGACATAAGTGTGATGTGTTATGACGACTTGTTTTTAAGTTATAACTGTTCATTTTGATGCTGACTTTTTCCAATTAAAAAAATCCATCTCCGTGTCAGGAAGTCTGTTAAAAACGTGTCCCCACATCCATGTGCACAGCTTCAGTAAATCAGCATCCACACAAACAGCACGGTACCACACTTTAGGTTCCAAAATGCAACACTCTGAAAAAGTTAAAAGTTTCGGGGTGAAATGTGTTGTCTCCTGTCTGTAAATCCAAGCCATCACTTTTGAACGAAAGCTCAGAATTTTTGTTTTAGGACAGAGCAGATTCATTTCCCTCTGTCTGTCAGTCATTGGGATGATTCTGCTTATTCTGAAATGTGCGTCACACGCCAAGAATTACCGAAAGAGACGTTTTCCAGAAATGCACCTGCTAATGCTCAGAGTGATAGGAATAAAATACATCAGCAATCACTAATTATTAGCACGTGTGCGGAGAAACTTACAGTCTTGAGTACTTTTATCTTGTCTTGCTAACTGGGATGTTAAAAAACATGCGACATGTCCTTTAACTTTTGTTTATGTTGCCTTTTTCAAATAAAAATACAATAACTATACAATCTTCAACACACTTTGCTTTCATAGCATCATTTGTCACAGCACCTTTCTTAGCACATTGCGGCACACTTGAGTAGCTCTTGAAATTAGCAGCTTTATGTACTGAATTTTTTGTGCAGGGGTGGTGGCCAAGTGGTTAATGCGCTTGGTTTCAGTTCAGAAGGTTCAAATCCCACCCCTGCCACTTTTCTCCATGTAATGTGGAATTGCGTCAGGAAGGGCATCTGGCGTAAAACCTGTGCCAATTCAACATACAGATCCACCATGGATTTGCTGTGGCGACCCCGAGTGTAAACAAGGGAGCAGCTGAAGGGACTTACTATGTACTGAATTTATTTATTATCTAAAATCTTTTTTTTTCTTTCTTTTTAAGAAACAACTTGTGGCCCCATGATTTGGAATTGAATCGAATTCACAGCCCTGGTATGCACTCTCCATTTGCACCTCCAATTTACTACATTGTTTTCTCCTCTATAGGAAAAATTTAACAAAGCTGCAGAAGAGGTGAAAGTCCTGAAACAGAAGCCAACAGATGATGAGATGCTGCAGATCTACTCTCTGTACAAGCAGGCGACTGTGGGTGACGTCAACACGGGTGAGACGGCAGCTCCAACTGCAACAACCTGTTGTTGCTTTGCAGCTCTGCACAAATTAATGTCACTTTCTTCAGTGTCTTTAATTTACACATAACATTATTTTCAATTTCTGTCTCCCCGTTGTCGTGTTTTTTTTTTTTTTGTTTTTTTTAAGCTCGGCCAGGAATGATTTCGCTGGATTTCACTGGAAAAGCAAAATGGGATGCGTGGGATAAGCGGAAAGGTATGCTTTCATTCACCAAGATCAAGTCTTAGATAAACACTTTATCACCTCATACAAGGTCTTAGTTTGTGTGTGTATGTGTATGTGTGACAGAGTCAGTTCGATTTCCTTGTCATTCATAGGTACTTTGATAAACCAGCATAGTCAAGAACTAACAGTTTCTAGGCTTTTTGCTTTTCTCTTTGTGTTCCATCTTGTAGGCCTGTCATGATGGCTATACTGATGTGTCATACTGTAGATTTACATGACCTGATAATTTAGCAAAGCTCGGTACTGCCTGTTGTTTACATGTTTGTTTACATAATGGCCCAGTCACACGGCACACGATGATTCCTAAACGAAGGGAAAAAAGTAAAAAAGTCACAATTCGTTGAGAAAAGGTGGATGAAAGAGCTTTATCACCAAATAGCCTGCGAAGCGAGAGCGCAAAAGGGACGAAAGAGGAACTTAACAAAACCGAAGCCAACGTTGATCTCAACGCTTTAAACGAAATGTGCCTGGAGCCACAGCTGGAGCAGTGTGTGTCTGCATCTTTGAGTTCCAGGACTCATCGCTGAGACGAAGCTCATAGCGCCTGAGTCCTGGAGAAACTGCAAACAGAAGCTATGGAGATCTGTGTGCACGTCGGCGGACCACCTGCTTTGGTTCCTCATCCAGAACAAAAGAGGGATCATCTCCATCATCAGAATCCTCACTGTCTGTCGACATGCCGCGCGCCACATCTTGCTCCAATTAAAAAAAAAAAAAACACAAAAAACACTCTAGTGTGTCTTGGTCACTGCTGTATCATTGTATTATGTTCTAAGCCATATATATTGATTTATAACAAAACTTGTCAAAAGGGGGAATAAATATAAGTGTAAAGATGATTGAATATATCAAAGCAGTAAATTGATTAGTGCGTGTGAACGCGCATTGATGTGCACTTATTTCACGAGCTGCAGCTGATCACAGTGTGAATTCTTCTTCCAGAACAGCTCTTTATATAATCTTTTGAATAATTTACCTGTTGCCACATGTACATAAGGGCTGGATTGTGATTCCTACACTCATATTGTTATAAATAATAAGTGCACGCAGGAGCTGCTGCTGCCGCCGTGTTCAAGTACCGTTGGAAATTACACAACTTTTTTGTTGTTTCAAATTCAGCAGTTGCTTGTGGCAAAATAATTAATTGTGTCCACACAAAAAGATTACTTCTGGCCTGTATAAGGTGCCTGAGCCCATTGAAGCTGACCCACGACCCAGATTAAAAAAAATCCAAGCAAGCAGGCTGAGTTAGCCCTGTAATTTCCGACGGTACATGAACGCAGCAGCAGCCTCAGCGCTCACAAACCAGCTTCTGCACTGTGTGAAAACATTCAGCCGGTCAAACGAAGTCAAACAAAAAATAATAACAAACAACAAATGATTAAAAAAAATAAAATAAAATCAAGAACGACAGCAAAACGAAATACTGCTGAATTGAGGTTTTCGTTGCCCTTCGTTCAAATTTTTTAGCAGTTTAGAAATCCTGACAAAGCGCCAGCTGCAGGAACGAAGCTGCGCGAAAGTTAAACGATGCCAACGAAAGTCGAAAGTCCAGATTTCTTGTTAAGTTAGGACTTCGTTGCCCTTCGTTATGTGTCATGTGACTGGGCCATTAATTGGAGACCACCTGGGGTAAATCCAGTTGATTGGACATGATTTGTAAAGGTACACACCTTTCTACATATAAGGTCCCACACGTCACTGTGCATGTCAGAGCACAAACCAAGCATGAAGTCAAAGGAATTGTCTGTCGACCTCTGAGACAGGATTGTCTCGAGGCACAAATCTGGGGAAGGGTACAGAAACGTTTCTGCTGCTTTAAAGGTCCCGATGAGCACAGTGGCTTCCATGATCCATAAATAGACATTTGAAACCACCAGGACTCTTCTTAGACCTGGCCCCCTTTCTAAACTAAGCGATTGGAGAGAAAGGCCACTCTGTGAATGTCCTTGAGTGATCCAGTGAGAGCCCAGACTTGAACCAGATTGAACATCTCTGGAGAGATCTGAAAACTGCTGTACACCGACACAGAAGCTTGAGAGGTGCTGCAAAGAGGAATGGACAAAACTGCCCAAAGATAGGTCCACCAAGCTTGTGGCATCATATGCAAGAAGACTTGAGGCTGTAATTGCTGCCAAAGGTGCATCAACAAAGAATTGAGCAAAAGGTGTGAATACTGCTGTAAATGTGATTTCTTAAGTTTTATTTCAGAAAAAAAAATTTCATGTTGTCATTATGGGGTGTTGTGAGTAGAATTTTGAGGGGAGACAGAGTGTCTTTGGAAGCTGTTCAGCTCAAAAATGCAGTCTGTTCTACAAAACGACACAAGAACATAGTATAAAAACTCTGCTTCTTCAGGTCGACCTTTTTAAATGCAGTCAAATGCATGAAAATATTAAACATGTTTATGGATTCCCATTGGATCCAAATCCAATATCTAATCAACCTTTTCCTCCAGAAAATTTCAGTGAAATTCATTAATACAGACATGTAGTTGTGGTCGCACATTCAGCACAAGTTATCACGGTGATCATCAACTGCCAGCCAAGCCTTCCTACTGGGGTTCCCAAAATTAACCCGCGACCTCTTTAACACTGCTCCATTACACAGGACGTCCCACAGGTTTCTTCACCTTAGTGTGAAATTTAGAACATCATTCATGTCAGAAGTTCCTATTACAGGTTGTGGTTTAAAAAAAAGTGTTGTGGAATCATGTTTGTGTCTTACTTGTTTTTACTGTTTTAACAGGCATGAGCAAAGAGGAAGCCATGGAGAAGTACATTGAGTTGGTGGAGGAGATGAAGCAGAAGTATGGATTGGAATGATAACATGGAATGGATGTAACACCACTTGAAAGAACATGACCTTAAAACCCAACCACCAGCTAGCTGATGGACTACTCATGTCTTCCACCAGCACACATCTCATTTTTATTGTTTTCTACCACTGGTTCTTGTCATTTCAAAATAAAGTCATGATTTTCAGTTTAATTTGGTTTGTTCTGGTTTTCTGTGCTGCACCTAAACATTAGCTTTGATCAGCTGACTCCTAAATTTAGTCTGTAAATTGGATGGACTGAATTTATATATTACTTTTTAATCTGCATCAGAAACTCAAAGTGCTTTACAGTTATGCCTCACACTTACCTATTCACACAGACACACACCAATGTCAGGGTGCTGCCACGCAAGGCGGTCAGGACACACCGGTGGAAAAGGTTATTCCTAGTTACTGAGATGACTAAAAGCATGTGGGAGAAGAACTTTACATCTGTCATCAAAACATTTGTTTAGCAATGTATTTTATTGAATGATAAAAATACAGTAAACAGATGTACAAAAACAACCTTGAAAAACAGAATAATGGGCGGAAAAGGCTAAACACACACACAGGACTGATCACGAGCTGCCACCCCAAAAAAGAAAAAAAAAACAGTGGCTCCTGCCACCGCATGACTAGCAGGCAGACAGGAAAGCAAGATTATCTGAGCAAGAGCAAGATTATCTCAATTTCACTGCATTTTCTCCAGATGAGAGCTTCTCGACATATTTGATCGGAGGCGTCCAGTGGTGACAACCTGTCGGAGGAGCCGCTAAGCGCATACTTAATTTTTCCCAGTTTCAAAAGAAACATGTCAGTCCTTAATTGAAGGTGGTGAGAACAACTTCTACAAAAGTAAAATTTTTTGGTGAACAAGCAAAGAGGTAAAGACTGTGACACTTGAGTCACTGTCACTTCAAAATAATCTACATCAGATTTGCTGTGGTGACCCCAAATGAAAATGAGGGAGCAGCCAAAGGGGCTTACTGTAGTTAACCCTGTTGATAATGTAGGCGTTTTATTAGCACTGACTCACAAATTGCTGCTCGTTCTTAGTGTTATTGATGGTACTGCTTAATTTATTTTCTATATCCGTTTACTCCAACCTGCACAGGGCACCAATCTGACAAAGGGCCACATATAGACAGACGAATTCATGCGCACAGCTACAGTTAATTTTGCACCAATTCACTGAACCTGCATGTCTTTGTAAGTGGGAGCAAGCCACATGAACATGAGGAGAACATGCAAACTCCACACAGAAAGGACCAGGTGGAAAGTGATCCCACAAACTTCTTGCTGTGAGGCAACAGTGCTAACCACTGATCCACCGTGCCGCGATGAGATTAGATTGTACTTTTACTTTGGAAAGTCTAACATTGTGTTAGAATTTGCAGCTAATTTTATGACTATCGTTCCCCACTAAAGTAAGATAAGATCAATGCAACTCTATATTACTACCAGAAACTAAATCATAAAGATTGGAATTGTTTTGTTCCAGCTGGAAACCATTATCCCAGTTCATTGGCAGAAAGAACTGCTAAACCAATGTGTGGAATAAAATATGAAAAGCGAAACATCAGTTGTGGAAGAAAGTTTTATGAGACCAAAATAAACCTTTACAAAGTGATGAAAGTCCAAAGTGTGGAAGGAGAAAACATACAGTTAATCTGTGAACCATGATGGAAGCTGAGTTACAGTTTGTCCTGGTATGACATGGAACATGCAAACAAATCTTTATTGATGCAATTTATGACGTAGTGCAGTGCAGGAACATTGTCAGAGAAATGCACCATACAAGACCATCCAAAACTCCAACACAATGAAGAATGTCATCAGGAGAAAAGTGTGAAGAGGACACTGAAGGGAGAAGCCACAGTCTAATAGGTGTATATATATATATATATATATATATATATATATATATATACAGTGAGGAAAATAAGTATTTGAACACCCTGTGATTTTGCAAGTTCTCCCAGTTAGAAATCATGGAGGGGTCTGAAATTTTCATCTTAGGTGCATGTCCACTGTGAGACACATAATCTAAAAAAAAAAAAAAAAAAATCCAGAAATCACAATGTATGATTTTTAATAATTTATTTGTATGTCACTGCTGCAAATACGTATTTGAACACCTACCAACCAGCAAGAATTCTGGCTCACACAGACCTGTTAATTTTTCTTTAAGAAGCCCTCTTATTCTGCACTCTTTACCTGTATTAATTGCACCTGTTTGAACTTGTTACCTGTATAAAAGACACCTGTTCACACACTCAATCACACTCCAACCTGTCCACCATAGCCAAGACCAAAGAGCTGTCTGAGGACACCAGGGACAAAACTGTAGACCTGCACAAGGCTGGGATGGACTACAGGACAACAGGCAAGCAGCTTGGTAGAAGACAACAACTGTTATGATTATTTATTAGAAAGTGGAAGAAACACAAGATGACTATCAATCTCCCTCGGTCTGGGATTCCATGCAAGATCTCACTTTGTGGGGTAAGGATGATTCTGATTCTGATTAAAATCCTGCAGGGCAGCAAGGTCCCCCTGCTCAAACCAGCACATGTCCAGGCCCATTTGAAGTTCACCAGTGACCATCTGGATGATCCAGAGGAGGCATGGGAGAAGGTCATGTGGTCAGATGAGACCAGAATAGACCTTTTTGGAATCAGCTCCACTTACCATGTTTAGAGGATGAGAACAACCCCAAGAAAACCATCCCAACTGTGAAGCATGGGTGTGGAAACATCATACTCTGGGGGTGCTCTTCTGCAAAGGGGACAGGACGACTGCACCGTATTGAAGGGAGGATGGATGGGGTCATGTATTGCGAGATTTTGGCAACAACCTCCTACCCTCAGTAAGAGCATTGAAGATGGGTCATGGCTGGGTCTTCCAGCATGACAATGACCCCAAACACACAGCCAGGGCAACTAAGGAGGGGCTCCGTAAGAAACATTTCAAGGTCCTGGAGTGGCCTGGCCAGTCTCCAGACCTGAACTCAATAGAAAATCTTTGGAGAGAGCTGAAACTCCAAACCTGAAAGATCTAGAGAAGATCTGTATGGAGAGATGATCAAAATCCCTGCTGCAGTGTGTGAAAACCTGGTGAAAAACTACAGGAAACATTTGACCTCTGTAATTGCAAACAAAGACTACTGTACCAAATATTAACATTGATTTTCACAGGTGTTCATATACTTATTTGCAGCAGTAACATACGAATAAATTATTAAAAAAAAATCATACATTGTGATTTCCAGATTTTTTTTTTAGGTTATGTCTCTCATTGTGGACATGCACCTACAATGAAAATTTCAGACCCCTCCATGATTTCTAAGTGGGAGAACTTGCAAAATCGCAGGGTGTTGGAATACTTATTTTCCTCACTGTATGTATGTACGTATGTACTGGGCATCATCCAGAAAGTATTCACAGCACTTCACTTTTTCCATATTGTCTTATGTTACAGCCTTATTACAAAATGGATGAAATTAATTTTTTCCTAAAAATTTTATTTTCAAACAATTTGCAAAAATTAAAAAACAAAACAAAACAAAAAACCCTTTTCATGGTGTCGTTATGGGGTGTTGTCAGTAGAATTTTGAGGGGAAAATGAATTAACTCCATTTTGGAATAAGGCTATAACATAAAATGTTGAAAAAGTTCTACTCACAACACGCCATAATTTTTTAAATTTTTTTCCCCAAGTTTCTCTCTCTCTCTCTCTCTCTCTCTCTCTATATATATATAGCAATTAAAATCTATCTTTCTGAAGTTCTGCCCATTCCTCTTTGCAGCACATCTGAAGCTCCATCAGGTTGGATGGGGAGCGCTGGTGCACAGCCATTTTCAGATCTCTCCAGAGATGTTCAATCGGATTCAGGTCTGGACTCTGGCTGGGCCACTCAAGGACATTCACAGAGTTGTCCTGAAGCCACTCCTTTGATATCTTGGCTGTGTGTTTAGGGTCATTGTCCTGCTGAAAAATGAACCGTCGCCCCAGTCTGAGGTCAAGTGTGCTCTGGAGCAGGTTTTCATCCAGGATGTCTCTGTACATTGTTGCATTCATCGTTGCCTCAATCCTGACCCCCACAGCATGATGCTGCCACCACCATGCTTCACTGTAGGGATGGTGCCTGGTTTCTTCCAAACATGATGCCTGGCATTCACACCAAACAGCTCAATCTTTGTCTCATCAGACCAGAGAATTTTGTTTCTCATTGTCTGAGAGGCCTTCAGGTGCCTTTTGGTAAACTCCAGGTGGGCTGCCATGTGCCTCTTACTGGGAGTGGTTTCCGTCTGGCCACTCTACTATGCAGGCCTGATTGGTGGATTTCTGCAGAGATGGTTGTCCTTCTGGAAGGTTCTCCTCTCTCCACAGAGGAATGCTGGAGCTCTGACACAGTGACCATCAGGTTCTTGGTCACCTCCCTGACTAAGGCCCTTCTCCCCTGATCACTCAGTTTAGACGGGTTGCCAGGAAGAGTCCTGGTGGATATGACCTTCCATTTACCGATGATGGAGGCCACTGTGCTCATTGGAACCTTCAAAGCAGCAGAAATATTTCTGTACCCTTCCCCAGATTTGTGCATTGAGACAATCCTGTCTCAGAGAATTTAACTTCATGCTTGGTTTGTGCTCAGACATGCACTGTCAACTGTGGGACCTTATATATAGACAGGTGTGTGTCTTTCCAAAGCATGTCCAGTTAACTTAATTTACCCCAGGTGGACTCCAGTTAAGCTGTAGAAACATCTCAAGGATGATCAGTGGAAACAAGATGCACCAGAGCTCAATTTTGAGCTTCATGGCAAAGGCTGTGAATACTTATTTTTGAATACTATTTCTTAGTAAATTAGCAAGAATCTCAAAAAGACGTTTTTCACATTGTCATTATGGGGTATTGTGTGCATAATTTTGAGGAGAAAAAAAATTAATTTCATCTGTTTTGGAATAAGACTGTAACATAAAAAAAGTGGAAAAAGTGAAGCGCTGTGAATACTTTCCAGATGCACCGTGCACGTGTGTTTCACTGATTAACTGATTTCACAGATTAACTGATTCCATCTGCTCAAAGTGATGTTAAGTGAAATCACCTGATGGAGTGTGTGGTTGTAAAGAAATCATGCACCCTCTTGGCCCTTTCTGGAAGCAGCTTGAGACCCGTGATATAGGCACTGAGTCTGTCCAAATATTTTTGGACTGGACGTTGGGTGGGAGCAATCTGGATATAAAATGCACTGTTCTTACACAACAAAAATATAAACGCAACACTTTTGGTTTTGCTCCCATTTTGTATGAGATGAACTCAAAGATCTAAAACTTTTTCCACATACACAATATCACCATTTCCCTCAAATATTGTTCACAAACCAGTCTAAATCTGTGATAGTGAGCACTTCTCCTTTGCTGAGATAATCCATCCCACCTCACAGGTGTGCCATATCAAGATGCTGATTAGACACCATGATTAGTGCACAGGTGTGCCTTAGACTGTCCACAGTAAAAGGCCACTCTGAAAGTTGCAGTTTTGTTTTATTGGGGCGGGATACCAGTCAGTATCTGGTGTGACCACCATTTGCCTCATACAGTGCAACACATCTCCTTCGCATAGAGTTGATCAGGTTGTCAATTGTGGCCTGTGGAATGTTGGTCCACTCCTCTTCAATGGTTGTGCGAAGTTGCTGGATATTGGCAGGAACTGGTACACGCTGTCGTATACGCCGGTCCAGAGCATCCCAAACATGCTCAATGGGTGACATGTCCGGTGAGTATGCCGGCCATGCAAGAACTGGGACATTTTCAGCTTCCAAGAATTGTGTACAGATCCTTGCAACATGGGGCCGTGCATTATCCTGCTGCAACATGAGGTGATGTTCTTGGATGTACGGCACAACAATGGGCCTCAGGATCTCGTCACGGTATCTCTGTGCATTCAAAATACCATCAATAAAATGCACCTGTGTTCTTCGTCCATAACAGACGCCTGCCCATACCATAACCCCACCGCCACCATGGGCCACTCGATCCACAACATTGACATCAGAAAACCGCTCACCCACACGACGCCACACACGCTGTCTGCCATCTGCCCTGGACAGTGTGAACCGGGATTCATCCGTGAAGAGAACACCTCTCCAACGTGCCAAACGCCAGCGAATGTGAGCATTTGCCCACTCAAGTCGGTTACGACGACGAACTGGAGTCAGGTCGAGACCCCGATGAGGACGACGAGCATGCAGATGAGCTTCCCTGAGATGGTTTCTGACAGTTTGTGCAGAAATTCTTTGGTTATGCAAACCGATTGTCTCAGCAGCTGTCCGAGTGGCTGGTCTCAGACGATCTTGGAGGTGAACATGCTGGATGTGGAGGTCCTGGGCTGGTGTGGTTACACGTGGTCTGCGGTTGTGAGGCTGGTTGGATGTACTGCCAAACGCTTTTGGAGACGGCTTAAGGTAGAGAAATGAACATTCAATACACGAGCAACAGCTCTGGTTGACATTCCTGCTGTCAGCATGCCAATTGCACGCTCCCTCAAATCTTGCGACATCTGTGGCATTGTGCTGTGTGATAAAACTGCACCTTTCAGAGTGGCCTTTTATTGTGGGCAGTCTAAGGCACACCTGTGCACTAATCATGATGTCTAATCAGCATCTTGATATGGCACACCTGTGAGGTGGGATGGATTATCTCAGCAAAGGAGAAGTGCTCACTATCACAGATTTAGACTGGTTTGTGAACAATATTTGAGGGAAATGGTGATATTGTGTATGTGGAAAAAGTTTTAGATCTTTGAGTTCATCTCATACAAAATGAGAGCAAAACCAAAAGTGTTGCGTTTATATTTTTGTTGAGTGTACATACATTATGTGTGTGGTGCATTACCTAAAAAAAATGAGGTCACACATACCTTACATATGTCTGTAATTAATCAAAGCACACAACGATCAATAAACATGTATACAGTGGAAACATGGAAAAATGATGCATGAGTGAGCTTAATGTGTGCAAATCTATTCTAAAAAAAGAAAAAAATCAAAGGTGTAAAGCGTGATACCTGTACTTTCCACTTTCTATGACTTTTCTTATGTTAAATTTGCCTTAAACTTGTCATTTTTTCCACATTGCAGGCATTAAAGTTATACCTCCATTAAAATTTCACTGAACTGACAAAACTTACTAAATTCCCAGCATTACAACATCAGTTTACTGTTGAAACATGTTGCTAAATTACAGCCCATTTTAATGAAGATAACATATTTATCTGGGAGGGAATTCCATAATAAATATTTTATTTACCTTTAAACGTCGTAATTCAGCCACATGGGGTGTGCAGCCAGTACATTCTGAGTGCCGGTCCCAAGCCCGGATAAATGAGGAGGGTTGCGTCAGGAAGGGCATCCGGCGCAAAACAAGCCAACCCAACTATGCAGACTAAGAATCGAATTCCCATACTGGATTGGTCGCGGCCCGGGTTAACAACGTCTGCCACCGGTGCTATTGCCCAACAGGGTGCCGGTGGAAATTGGGCTACTGCTGGGCGAAGACGACGAAGAAGAGGAGGAAAACGTTGCCACAAACAGTGGGAGAAGAAGAAAACTAGAAGGGTGGAAATGAGAGTGGGGACTTTGAATGTTGGTAGTATGACTGGTAAAAGGAGAGAGCTGGCCGATATGATGGAGAGGAGGAAGGCAGACATATTGTGTGTGCAAGAGACCAAGTGGAAGGGAAGTAAAAGGAGCATCGGCGGTGGGTACAAGTTGTTGTACCATGGTGAGGACAGGAAGAGAAATGGTGTTGGGGTCATTTTAAAGGAAGAGTATGTTAAAAAGTGCGTTGGAGGTTAAGCGAGTGTCTGACAGGGTGATGAGTGTGAAGTTGGAAATTGAAGGGGTGATGATGAATATCATCAGTGCATATGCCCCACAGGTAGGTTGTGAGATGAAGGAGAAAGAAAATTTCTGGAGTGAGTTAGATGAGGTGGTGGAGAGTGTGCCCAAGCATGAAAGAGTGGTGATAGGAGCAGACTTCAACGGGCATGTTGGTGAAGGGAACAGAGGTGATGAGGATTAATGGGTAGATATGGTATCAAGGATAGGAATGGGGAAGGACAGATGGTAGTTGATTTTGCAAAAAGGATGGAAATGGCTGTGGTGAATACCTACTTTAAGAAAAGGGAGGAGCACAGGGTAACATATAAGAGTGGAGGAAGGTGCACACAGGTGGACTACATTCTTTATAGGAGATGCAAGCTAAAAGAAATCACAGACTGTAAGGTGGTAGCAGGAGAGAGTGTCAATAGACAGCATAGGATGGTTGTTTGTAGGATGACTTTAGAGGTAAAGAAGAAGAAGAGAGTGAGAGCTCAACAAAGGTTAGGGTGGTAAAAGATGCACATGGTAATGTGCTGACAAGTGAGGAGTGTGTGCTGAGAAGGTGGAGGGAATATTTTGAAGAGCTGATGAATAAAGAAAATGAGCGAGAGAAAAGGCTGGATGATGTGGTGAGAGTAAATCAGGAAGTACAAGAGATTAGCAAGGAAGAAGTGAGGGCTGCTATGAAGAGGATGAAGAGTGGAAAGGCAATTGGTCCAGATGACATTCCAGTGGAGGCATGGAAATGTCCAGGAGAGATGGCAGTAAAGTTTGATTGTTTAATAAAATCTTGGAAAGTGAGAGGATGCCTGAGGAGTGGAGACGAAGTGTGCTGGTTCCTATGTTCAAGAACAAGGGTGATGTGCAGAGCTGCAGTAACTACAGAGGCATAAAGCTGATCAGCCACAGCATAAAGTTATGGGAAAGAGTAGTAGAAGCTAGGCTTAGAAAACAGGTGAAGATCTGTGAGCAGCAATATGGTTTCATGCCGAGAAAGAGCACTACAGATGCAATGTTTGCTCTGAGAATACTGTTGGAGAAGTACAGAGAAGGCCAGAAAGAGTTATACTGTGTGTTTGTGGACTTAGAAAAAGCTTATGATAGGGTGCCAAGAGAAGAGTTGTGGTATTGTATGAGGAAGTCTGGAGTGGCAGAGAAGTATGTTAGGGTAGTGCAGGACATGTACAAGAATAGTGTGACAGCGGTGAGATGCGCAATCGGAATGACAGACTCATTCAAGGTGGAGGTGGGATTACACCAAGGATCAGCTCTGAGTCCTTTCTTGTTTGCAGTGGTGATGGACAGGTTGACAGATGAGATCAGACAGGAGTCCCCATGGACTATGATGTTTGCAGATGACATTGTGATCTGTAGTGAGAGTAGAGAGCAAGTTGAGTCTAGTCTGGAGAAGTGGAGATATGCTTTGGAGAGAAGGAGAATGAAAGTCAGTAGAAACAAGACTGAGTACATGTGTGTGAATGAGGGGGAGCCCAGTGGAATAGTGCAGTTACAAGGAGTAGAAGTGGTGAGAGTAGATGAGTTTAAATATTTGGGGTCAACTGTTCAAAGTAATGGAGAGTGTGGTAAAGAGGAGAAGAAGAGAGTGCAGGCAGGGTGGAGTGGGTGGAGAAAGGTGGCAGGAGTGATTTGTGACCGAAGAATATCATCAAGAGTGAAGGGGAAAGTTTACAAAACAGTAGTGAGACCAGCTATGTTGTATGGTTTAGAGACGGTGGCACTAACAAAAAGGCAGGAGGCAGAACTGGAGGTGGCAGAGCTGAAAATGTTGAGGTTCTCTTTGGGAGTGACAAGAATGGACAAGATTAGGAATGACCATATCAGAGGGACAGCTCAGGTGAGACGGTTTGGAGACAAAGTCAGAGAGGCGAGATTGAGATGGTTTGGACATGTGCAGAGGAGGGACCCAGGGTATATAGGGAGAAGGATGCTGAGGATGGAGCCACCAGGCAGGAGGAGAAGAGGGAGGCCAAAGAGGAGGTTCATGGATGTGCTGAGAGAGGACATGCAGGTGGTTGGTGTGACAGAGAAAGATACAGAGGACAGGGTGAGATGGAAACGACTGATCTGCTGTGGCGACCCCTAACGGGAACAGCCGAAAGACACAGAAGATTTACCTTTAAACGTTGTCTACAGGAGTTAGTGCCTGTGCACGTCCACGAGCTTTTGAAATGACCAAAAGTTACCTTTGACCTCGGGTGATGCACGTACACGTAGTGTGCACGCTAACATCTGTAAGATCTCTTGTTAATCATGGTGTTACGTGGTTACAAAAAAAGCAATTTTTAGATTTAAAAGTGTTTATTTGTCACTAGCTTTAGCATAATACATGAGAAACATCAGATTTACACAGAAATGCAGCCGTTTCAGAGCATTTTCCGCCATGTTGGATTAGCAACCAGACAGCAGACTCTGATTGGCTGTCACAGTGTGCTTCCAAGCATCCCTCACGGAAGTCTGGGGACGCCTCCACGTGATCTATGACATCACTGTCATAGACTGTATGCATTGCTGTAAGTAATTCAAGACCGTCTGTTTTTGTTTTTTATCTTTTAATTTCCCCTTCAGGACAACATTTTTTTTGTTATCCTTTTTATTTTTTTCTAGATAATGCAAATTGTGATCACATTGGTAATATTATCAATCCTCAGTTTAAACGCTCATAAAAAAATTGTAGTGGTGCCATAGAAAATTCTTTTTATGCTTTAAATCTTAAAAAGCTCAGTGGTTTAATAGGTTTAATGTCTTTCTCCCCTGGATAGAAAAACCAGGGCTGTTGATATGCTGCTGCCAGAATTTTGACACAAAGTAGAAGGTTTGACCACATTACTCCCATTCTGGCATCCCTTCATTGGCTACCGGTTTCTGCCAGATTGGATTTTAAAGTTTTATTGTTGGTTTATAAAATTGTTCATGGACTGGCGCCTTCCTACTTGGCGGACTTGGTTAAGCCCTACGTACCTGCGAGGCCTTTGTGTTCGCAGGGCGCAGGGCTTCTGTGTGTTCCGAGGATGAACAAAAAGTCTGTGGGGTATACAGCCTTCTCCTACCGTGGTCCGGCTCTTTGGAATGATCTACCTGCTGTTATTCGGCAGTCTGACACGGTGGAGATTTTTAAATCAAGACTGAAGACCCACTTTTTTAGACTGTCTTATCATTAATTTTTTAATCTGTTTGTGTTTGCTTTGTAATTTCTTTTTATTCTACTGTGTTTTATCTTTTAACTGTGCTTTTCTTGCTTTTAATTTTCAATTTAGATTAATTTGTGTTGTTGTGAATTATGTGAAGCACCTTGGTGCGACTTTGTCGTGATTTGGCGCTATATAAATTAATAAATTAAATTAAATTAAATTGATAATATGCATCTCCCGATGATATGAATCACGACACTTGAGAAATGTGATTCTGTGCGAATTGCAATATGTTGTGATTGGATTGGTTTTTGTAAGATTAGACCGTGGAGAAACGTTAAATTATATACTTCTGCAGACTGTAATACATATATATATATATATATATATATATATATACACATATGCTGCCTTTTTTTTTTTTAGTTTTTCTTTTGTCCCAGGAGAACCAAACTATGTATTTGGTAATTGAATACGTGTGGTGATAAATCACATTTGCCATGGTACGTCATGCATGGAACTCTTTTTAACATCTTGGATTAATATTTGCTGTCCTTGAGTGAAAAGTGGAAACCATGACATTGAGCCACACTGATCAGAGCAGAATGTTGCGAAGTAGCTTCAAGGTGCTTGTACTTCTTGCTTCAGCGCTACAGGTGTTTAATTGTGAACCTTTAAACATGCAAGTACAGACTTGCTCCATCCTTAATTTTTGAACTCTTTGGCTGTTGCTCCTTTAAATAAATAATCATCAGTTCAGTCTGCCATTATTTTTTTCATGTGGCTGTTGAAAAAGTTGTCTCAGAACAGGTCTCCAACACATCGGCCCCTCTGCTGAATGAAAGTGCTACTACATTTTCACTTTGTTCTGACCAGTAATTGAATTTGAACTCTGGATTGGCGAAAACCCTTCTGCAGACCCCCAAATTACAGCCCTCTTGACACCCTGCCATTTTAAACATTTTTCTTTATTTGCCTATCACATGCCTGGAAGTTCCTCAGCATCTCACCATATCATTTAGGTCCTTCAGCCTTTTCTTTTTTTTCAGTAAATGCTTTTGGGGAGCATTAGCATGGCTAAAAACCTTCATGCAATTTACACACTAAATAGTCACTGACTGACCTCATGTGTTGTCAAGGTGCGTGCTGCCTCTGACTTTAGTGTTCCCAGATTCAATGTCGACTGAACATTTAGCATTTCCTGTTTCAGTGTTGACTTTCCATTGAATTCCCATGAGATATCCTCTATTCATGCGAGATCTACTACCTTTTTTTAAATTTTTATTTTCTTTTTTAAAATTGAGACAAATAAAAAGTTACACAAAAACCTTACAGAGGATAAACAACATAATGAAAAACACGTTAATATCCTCTGCTGTAGCTCCAGGAATTGTTCAACACTTGACATTTCCTGTTTCACTGTGCACTCAAAATTTGGCACTTCCTGTTTGGGACTCCCTGTGCCACGAGCGAGTTTGTGGTGCTTGCACGTTGCTTCGCTCGTATCAAGGCTTTTTTTCTCCTACCCAAAATAAAAATGCTTCATTTCTCTTGTGTAGTTTCCTTTGTACTGTATGTATGCCTCACAGGCTCTGAATGTGTCTCCATCAGTTCAGAGGTTGTCCTATTTTCATATTAGAAAAGAAAAAGAATTGCAGTGATCATATTGTGCAGTTGCCACTTTTGGACCAGAACCATTCGTCTATAAATTGACTTCAGATGATGATAGCACTTGCTGTTAAACCAGACCAGACTCTGGTGGTACAGGTGTCAGGACTAGCACAGTGTCATTGGTTTGACCTCCTCCACTCTGGCTCAAGGAGCAACACTGTCTCCTGGGCTCCACCTGCAGATGTTGGTTCAGCGTCCATCTCTGCCACCTCCTCTGGATTTCATTCCGCACCTGGACATAATTTTTTTTAATTCAAAATCTAATTATCAATATCAAAAGTGAACAGAAAAACAGGAAGGATAACTAGCGTGCTGCCCATGGGGATCCATGGGCTCTAGATGGGGTAGTGTTTATAAAATAGTTAGCTGACATTTTTCAACGGTGGTTATAAATTGTATGAAGTTTTTAGATGGAATGTGTGAGTCCAGAATGATTTTAGAACCTTTCACCTGAACAATGTTTTGAAGAAGAACTCAACCCTTAAATTTCCTGTTAATTACGCAGTTTTTTATGTTAATTTCTAAATACATTAAGACAATAAATTATTTAGGTTCTTGTTATCATATACTCAATATTGTCACTATTATTATTATTATTATTATTATTATTATTACAGTATTATCATCAGTATTATTATTATTATTTCAATTTTGTCCATTGCTTTTTAAATGAACCACAAAGGAAATAAGTGTTTTCTCTTTCTTATGTCATCCATGTATTTTTTTTATGTATTTACAGTTATATTATGTACTTACATTGAACTTACTAAATAACAATCACGTACACCCACTTTTAATATAGATGATTTACTGCCCACTGCTGGATTGCTGTATGAGTCCAAAATGTAAGTATTAATGTCCATTGTTCAGTGTTGTTAGCTAATATATGTAGCTTCTCTAAAAATATTAATCCTATCAACGTTCAGTTTTAGCATGTTCATCCTTGACCTAAAATACATAAGCATACCAAATGACTGTAGTTTGTGCATGATGAAAATTGCACACATACATGCACACACACACACACACACACACACACACACACACACACACACACACACACACACACACACACACACACACACACACACACACACACACACACACACACACACACACACACACACACACACACCCCTTGTCTTTCCTGCAATCTGCTGTAAGCAGGTGCTTTTAATTTGACAAACAGATGGCAACTGAAGACATTAAAAACAACTGGGCAGTGCAGTCTCATTTGAGGGCAGGTGCTAAAGGGGTAAAATATGACGCATATGACGTAATTTCTCTACTTCCAGGGACAGAAACATGGCACTTTGTCTGAGTTTTTGGGCAAATTACATACAAACAAAGTGAAAATGCAAAGAAAAAGTGATGATGCGTGGAAAGTGGACATGTGTTGCGATTTGTTTATGACCCGGAGCACAAACATGTTGAGGCGGTTGTGTAGGCGAAGTAACACAGCTACTCTAGGTAGCTGTGTAGGCTAGGCTAACACTTACTGACACGACTGCTCCCATTTGCCTAGTCCTCCCTTATCCACTGGGAACCGGAAAAAAATGTGCTTTTCTCAGGCGGAATGTGGGAGTGTCAGCACAAACCATTCGGAGGATGGGGGTTTCAGCAGAAACCATTTTAAACTGGCACGTCTTAAACCGGCAGCTCTGCTAGGTGACAGCGAGAGTGCTTTTAAATTTAACCGAGCCGGACTGAATGGTTTGTGATGAAACTCCCTCAGTCTTTGCCGTGCTTGTGCCGGCTGTGCCCATATGCACATGCAGTCACGCTTTTAATATATAGATGATTTACCGCTCCTTGCTGGATTGGCGTGTGAGTCCAGAATGTAAATATCAGTGTCCATTGTTCAGTGTTGCTAGCTAATTTATGTAGCTTCTCTAAAAATATTAATCCTATAAACATTGTTTTGGTGCCATTCATCCTTGACCTAAAATACATAAGTATACCAAAGAGCAAATGTCAGCTCTACCCAGTTTATGTGTAATCAAAATTGTGTACACGCACTCACAGCTTTTTATCTTTTCTACAATCTGCTGTAAGCAGGTGCTTTTAATTTAGCAAACGGTGACATGGTGGAAGACATTAAAAGCAATACACCTTTCACTTATGGCACCAACATGACACTTAAGTTACTCATGGTAACAGCAACATAGCACTGACTAAACCAACTGAACTACAAAAACACAATAAATCAATAACACTAACAGCACTGTTAAACTAACATGAACCACAATAACAACATTTAAAATGTCAAAACCTCAAACTCCCATGGTGCATTGCAACACAATGTCCATTGTTTACTGGTTAGCTACAACAGCTAATTTCTCAAAAAATTAGTCCTGTCAACTTTCCATTTTTGTAGTGTTCATCATTAACCCAAAATACACAAGCATACCAAACAGCACATGTCAGCTCTTCCTGGTTTTTGTGTGATGAAAACCATACACACGCATACACACAGGGCACTTGGCTATTATAATACAGATGTATAAATGGACTGTCACACTTCACAATTTGGACCATGAGTAGGATCACGAGTGAAGTTGGAACGCATTGTGATTAACAATGTCACACAGGTTATTCCCCCAGCTAGTACCCGTTTACAGCAGAGTGGACTGCGGCAATGCAGTACTCCATCTAGGTCATTGAGGTCTGCTGAGCAAATGCTCCTTGATGTTCTGAGGACCAGATTAAAACACAGAGGAGATCAGGTCTTTGTAGCAGCTGCTCCTAAACTGTGGAACAAATTGCTCCTTCACATCTGGACCTCCCCAAAATTAGAGACTTTTTGTCATGACAATTGCTTGGTGACGAGGAAGATCTTCTCTTGATCGACTGCTGGACGGGATGGCCAATCTAGAGATGCCTGTGTGTTTGTTTAACATGGAAATGTCATTGCACGCTGACAGACACACAGTCCTTGACAGATCCTTAGCCTGGTCTGATGACTGGGAAATCCCAGATGATTAGGGTCTGAGGACTTGCTGCATCCGCCTTCAAAGTCATTTGGTGACAAGCCATCACCTCCTCTGCCTGATCTGTCATAGAGACTTTTAAAACCATTTGAAAACCCATTATTATTCTCAGGCTTTTCAACCAGACTAGTTGGGGCTTTTATTTGTGTTGTTTTATTCATTGTTCTCATCTTACCTATTTTTTTATGATATTCTACTGTTTTATGTTTTTATGTTGTTTTATTTTTATTTTATTCTTTCAGTTGTTGTTTTCAAATGTGCTGATATGTACAAGGGACAATTGAGATGTTTTCAGCCTGACCCAGAAAACATAGGGTGTGGGCCTCCATCTTTCACATTTTGAGAAACGAAGATGGAGAACCACATTCTACTTCTTCTGAGTCAGACTCAAAGCATCTCGATCACCCCTCGTAAATAAACTTGACACATACAGGTACCATGACTTTAAATCAAACCTGGGTCTCCATGTTGGTAGACCAACTATTTTTACAAGAGAACAAGAAGAGTGAACATCACCTTTTGAAAAATCAACTTCTTAATATGATAATTTGTTCTACAAGACTTGACGATTGTTGAGACATATATAGAAAGCTGTAACAACAATGGATCAGTAGCTAGCATGCTAACACTGAGGTATCAATGAGTACTTTAAAACCACACATGTATATTTTGAAATAAATTCTTACCTCTCCATTACGAAAACAGTACAAAACTGCAACAACAAAACCCTGAAATAGCAAATACAGAAACACAGATAACTGGTAGTATTTTGGCAAAATATCCTGAAAAGAAGAAAACAAGTTTGACACCATCAATGACAGTTTAAGGAGAAGCTGGAGCTGTAAAGATCGGTAGACCAAGCATCATCAAGGTATCGTCAAGCAAGCTCGGATTCGTCAACCTTTGCCCTTCCATATTTTATATGAATAATGTGTAATTGGTGTAACACAAAGTGAGCACTAAATAGCCTGTGTTGGTACATTTTCCATGCGTGGACTTTAAATGATCTATAGTATATTTAGCGTCAACAGAACTAAGACACAGGGTGTAAAGGGGTTGTGTTTAGTCATTTACAGTCAGGTCCAAAAATGAGAAAAATTTTATAATTGTGCCTATGTACACCACCACAGTGGAGCAGAAATCAAACAAACAATCAGAATGTGCTTCTACTGTAGTCTTTTAGCTTTAATTCAAGAGGTTTTAAAAAAAAAAAAAATGCATTAATCATTTAGGAATTATATTTCTATAGTCCTTTGTTGACCTTACAAAAGCCTTTGTCAAGTCGTCAGGGTTTAAGGAGAATTATGTCCAATTTTGGCTGCCCAGACAAATTCATCCTGATGGTACGTCAGTTCCATTCAGTGTTTCGCAGTTGCAAATCTCCCGCTGTCTGGCAGTCCATGACTCACGCGAGAGGTTGGTTTCAGCAGAGTTCCGGTATCAGGAGCTCAGCACTCACAGTGTAAACACATCTCATGAAGTATGGACAATAGGACAACAGAAGGGCACAGCAGAAGTCCATCACAGGTGCTACACCTCCTATAGATAACCCTCTCATCATCATCATAATCACCCGTGAACTCGTTAAATTAACGCTATCCACATCCTCGCTTTGCCATTGTTTACATGCACTGTGAGACAGCAGAACACTGCTGGCACCGCGGTGCATTCTGGGAAGTGCAGGCGGCCGCCAGGGGCACAATGGTCAATGCTGTAACACTGAATAATGGCATGAAGGCATGTGTCCTAGATGATAGTGAGGTATCAGATGCCTTCCCAGTCACCACTGGCATCAATCAAGGCCATGTGCTTTCTCCTACCTTGGTCAGCATGATTCTCACTGATGCCTTTCAGAACATCATCACAAGGATAAGACTCAGATACGAGTCAGATGGAAAGCTCTTCTATTTGAAAAGACTGCAGGCCATCACCAAAGTGGAGACTTCCAAAACACTTTGGTGATGGTCTGCAGTCTTTTCAAGCCAAAATGGAAATGGTGCACACCATGCTGATAAGAGCTCAGACCAGGTGGGCAGGTCATGTCCTCAGGATGTCTGATGATCGTATCCTAAAACAAGTTATTGTGTTAATCAGCCCAACTGCACCCAATGACCTGCCCTCCTAAGGCTGGCTTGAGCCATGGGCCAAGGTTGTTGTAGAAACAAAATGTTTCATAGGGCTGTTTTAGGAGACTCTACCACTGGGTTATGACCATAACTGCATACCAAGATCATAGGAATCCACAAACCCTTTCACCATAAAAGTTGGTGATTCTCGGACAGGTTGTTATAGTTACCGTAAAAAAGTACAACTACAGAACAACTAGAAAATCAGTAATACTGTACCTGAGTGGAGGCTAAAGCCAGCTCAACAAAGTTCCAGATTTTGTAGGATTTGACATTGACTTTGTGTGGAAGGAAAGCAAAGAGGATGTAGTGTAAACCAAAGAGGGACACCAGGAGAAATGTTGACTTCACGAGCTTCCTGTCATTAAAACAACAAAGCCAGTATGTCAATACCTGAACATAGCAAGCAACTTTTAAAAGTTTTCATTTGAGTTATGGAACTTTGCAAACTGTTTTATAAGATGGTCTTAGGGATGTTTAATACTTAGATTAAAATTTGGTCAATAATTGTGCTGTTTGGCAGAATACTGACCTGTAGTGGTTAAACTCACTGCCAGGCACGTCTTGTGCCCGAAGCTTTGCCAGCAGTATTCTTAAAATGCACAAGAAAAATAACAAGTTCACCTGTAACAAACATCCAGGAGACGGCTTTAGTAGATAATCTACTGCATTACATCATTTGGCAAATCTCCATCAAGATTTTGCACTTTATGACTGAAGCTGCAATCAAAAACGTAAAGTTCAAGATGTGACACAACCCAATAAACAGTGACACGAGTCATTGCTCACATACTTGATACAGATGGAGATTGAAAAGTTACATCCACCAGATGGCACTTGTGCATTGGCTTCATTTTTCATTTTTCAGCACTGGAGGTTACATTAAAACCCACTATGGTTGACACAGGCAATCAAGGTTGGGTAGGATTACTTTAAAATCTAATCCAAAAGTAATCAGATTACAAGTAATCCAAATGTATGTACATACATACATGTAATCCACATGTATTCTTTCAAAGTAATCCTACCCAACCTTGCAGGCAATGCAGCTGAGAATCTTGTGACATTAATGACCACTAGGCTATTCTGAGATCCCTCTGGTGGGCTCAAATGGAGATAATCAATGAATAAATAAAAATAAAAAATTCTATGTGTGGTGTCAGTTTAGGGCAACCCATGTTCCAGTGCTATTTCCGCCATGCGCATCATCATGACTGATGGCTGATTAAAGCATATCTGTGGTCCTTCTAAATACAACAAAGAAGTCATGATACTGCATTCACATGTTGGTGGTATGTAGCAGACAGTAAATCAAATGTTCCATTATTTCTGCTTGTCACACAAAAACTGCAAGACATATTATGGATGTGTATTATTGCTTCATGCCAGATACAAGAAAGTGGGTTGAAAAATACTCTTAACTTCACTCCTTTCCTGTATGCAAAGAGTTAGAAATTGTGTGTCATTACACAGATAAGTGTTTGCACCAACTTCCAATAAGTCAATCGTTTTCGACCACCTTCATTAGAGAAATGGAGATCTCAGGAGAGACTAATTGCACACACTCTGTCACATGAGAGGTCTCTACCTTGAACAGCTCTATTAAACAGTCTGAAGTACCTTTGAGGTGTGTCTAAAGCTGCATTGCAATTTTTCTGGATTATGCTTTTTCTGTATTAATATGTCCCTCAATGAGCTCTTCTTTCTACAATCACCAACCTCCAAACCAAAAGTAATGTGTACAATTTCCTACATGAACTGAGGGTCATTTGAGAGAATTTGTAGTTTTTTTTGTCTTCATGTTGTGAAATTGGTCATATTTGATGACTTTTCTGCCAAATGGATTTAATCCATCATCGAAATGTAATCAGCATGTGCACTGCAAAAACTTCTAAAATATGATGGGAGAGAAAGGAGTGAAAGCATAAAAACCGTAAAACCATATAAACCTGGTGTAACTCTATGATTGCATCATCAAAGCATGTTCTACATTTTCTTTCACACTTCTTCAAATTTCTACAGATTTATTCATGTCCAAGGCATCCAGAAGAAGTGATGTGTCCAGTCAAGCCTCCAGCATTGGCCAGAGGATGGCGGAGAAGCGGAATGGAGCAGTACCGGCGTACTAGTGGAAGTGAAGTAGTGGTAGCGGAGTTCGACTCTTGCAGGCATTTCAGCATGAATGTTGACAATTTTAAGCATGTTGAAAATTTTCCAGGACCACAACAAACATCACCATTGCTCAACTGATGTCGGCTTTAGCTCCTATGGAGTCTGGCAGACCTCACCGCCAGTCAACGTTAATCACTTTTTCACTCTTTGTTGGCAAATGCCAGGCTAATCATCAGAGGGTGAATGGACCATAAAAACAAATATATATGTAAGAAAAGTCGTTGAACGGTTAGTGTGGTACTGACCAAAATGAAGATCAGAACAGGAACTCTCAGAATCCACCAGATCCACTCGTTCGTCCTCGTCTCCCAACATCTTCAGATTGGGGAATTAACACAAATATGTCAGACAGACACTTTCTCAGGAGCTATATTAAAATGTGACAAACAGATAAGCATTTGTCCTACCCTTCATCTTCATAAACGTATCTGGCCCAACTCCAGCCAATTATAATAATCATCGGAGAACCTGACATAAAAGAGACAAATAAGATGTTTAAAAAATGTGTCCAAATCTACCACCTCAGCACTGTGGGCAACATTTATGGCTTGTAACGTTTTTATTTTTTTCCCCGAACAGATGGCTGTGACTGTACTCACTATGGATTTGGGACAATACTTAAACCAAGTAAGTAAACGTGTCACAACACCTACAAAATTCACTCACGCATCAATGCTCACATAGAACATCGCTTTGACAAATGACTATAAATGTGACTGGCTTAACTGATAATAAATGTTAAAAAGAGTTACAATTATTATGAAAACTATTATTTATGAAAAGTTCCACCAAGGAGGGTTGTTTTGTTACCAGGATAACTCAAAAATTTTTTCATGATGATCAGATTGGTCAAGGAAAACCAAAAACAAACAAGCAATTAAAAAAAAGCAAAAAAAACAAAACAAAAACAACAACAAACCAATACAGGCCCCAATTGGCTTCTGACCATTTGTCAAGATTTCAATACATTCCTCTAAATGTAATACACTGATCTTGAATCAATACAATTCTGAGATGTTTCAACCCAGATCAGTTTGGTTGAATGTCAGAGGCTGAAGTCGCACTCGTTTCAAATGTCAAAATCACAAGAACAATCCGTTCAACCAGGAAAAAAAAAAGCCCTACCTCATTATCAAGATACAAGCTTAATTTTAAAACACTCATTTGTTAGCAGTTGTGTTGATGAGTACACAACAACACAAATAAAGTCACCAGCGTTCAGTGAAACAAAATGTAAATGCAGTTCTGTACGTGAGCCTTGAAGCAGGCCACAGAATACAGTTATGGCGTATGATGGTGTTTGTTTGTATTATGTTGTAATTATTGTTATACTGCTTTCTTGGCCAGGTCCCTTTTATAAAAGAGATTTTAATCTCAATGAGACATTACCTGGTTAAATAACTATAACATGTATATTTGCCACCTCACATTTGAGGCAGGAACTTCAACTGTAACAAAGAAGTTCCATTGTAATGACCCCTGAGCAGAGAACCACACGTGAAAGTACAAAGTTCTTTTCAGTCTCAATGTTCAAAAAGCACAGGGTAATTAGTCCATATAGCAGCCCAATCTGTAATGGATAACTCACTAAAGAAGCGTCGTAAAACAGGAATTAGGTTAAAACACAGAAAGCAAGCAAACTAGGCAACATCCTTCAAAGGAGCAGGCTAAAAAATAAAACCAGGATCAGACAGCAAAAGTCAGAAACAGAAGACAAGAAAACACAAAGGATGCTTGGCATGACACACAGGACAATCTGGTATAGGAGAGATGGCGAGAGGCCTACAGGGCGCTGTTCAACTATGATCGACCACAATCCAAAAAAGTGTAAAATGGGATGAAATAACTTAATCCGGCTTGTCTCTTAATAAAGTGCAAACCTGGCAACCCTCCTGAAAATGAACGCAAGGATCTCGAGCTGTTCAACTTTGAACAAAAACTGCAACAAACGCTACTTCTGCTTCAAATTTTACCCAGATGGAGCACGATAGAAACAAGTTTCAAACCATAGTCACTTCGAATAAAAGAAATTTAAAGAAATTTTAACATGATTGAAGCCATCAAAACTTCGAAAAGACCCCTTTCCACTCTGGGCATGGTTACCCATGGTGCATTGTGCAATACCATTTTGTCAGGCAACCTGCTGCATACAAAAGCGAAAGCTGAGGCAGGAACATTCAAAATGTCTTAAAACACTGTCAACAAATCTGTTTCGATGCCCCATGCAACTCTACAGCAATTCTTTAGATCACGCAACATTTGCTCACAACAATTAGAAGCGAAAGGTGATTGATGACATCGGTCCTGGAGTTTGGAGAGTATTTTTTTTTTTATGACAAAAAATAATGTTTGGAAAGTGAGTTTTGCAGACAAAGAAAACCTGCTCCCTCTTGGCCCTTTCTGGAAGGTCTTTGGACACCACTGGCCTAAACCTATGTATGGATAAAGGAAGCAGAAAAATTCTTGCAAACCTACGTGACCACCGAGCGCCTCTGCATAGAGTGTTGCTAGAATCTGGGCAATAGTTTCTGGAGATAACCTTCGTTTGTCTTATCAGGTTGCAAAATTGGAGTTTAACACCCAGCACATATATACTGTACAGTTAGCTCTCAGGTGAAGGCTCCATGTGATTTTGCACAGTACTGTAGATTTTTAGTGGAGTGTTCTTTTTTCTCTTTTTCTTCTGAAATATTCCATGTTAAGAACACTATGGACATACCTCTGTCTGTCTACACCTTGATGGCTTTTTTTTGGATTTACAGTCTTAAAGGTGCTTAAGTGACAGGCAGAGAAGGAGAGGAAGAAGAAGGCCAGCAGTCGTACCCCAGCCGAGGACGATGTACCACCATACCACGTTTCTTCTCCGGGACAACAGCGACACACTGACCAGGCAGTACAAGAAGTGTCCCTCAGCCAGCAGCCAGCTGTAGTTAGCCATGATGCAGTAGTTAGATAGTGCTGTTACAACTTTACAACTCACCTAAAGGGGGCAGCAGAGGACAAAATAAAGAGTACAGGTAAAGCAGACTGCTTGGCTGTAGTAACTGTTTGTAGTGTAGATACAAGTGGATATGTAATTCTGTCTCAGTGTCAGGGTAGTGTCTCACTGGGCTGCAACAGTTTGTGAGCGGCAATTGCGAGAATTTACATGATCCCTTGCGTAAGTTACTGGGTGTTGCTCACATCGTGGCTGAATTTTCTGTTGTGGGCTGGGGTGTTTGGCTGGCTTGGTTTTTGTTTTCTGTTTCTCCCACCAGGTGGTATGGATTCAGGACTGAGTGGCTGAGCATTAGGACCTCACCCTGAACACCTGAGGCTTGTTTTCACGTGCAGGTCATCAGGACTCACAGCTGTGGTGTATCTGTCTTGATCAGCGATTGCTGCATTTAAACCTTGAATGCACAGTGTGTGATGGCCAGAGACTCGACCTTGTGAGCAGACGTGTGAGATCGACGTCAGGAGAACAAGCTCACCATCACGGATGCAGAGACCGCTCCAGGTTTGACACCACAGTCTGTGAAGGAGGATTGGGTGAGGTCTCACGCTCTTCAGCACACTTCCTGAGGTAATTTGGTTTTGGTGACTTTTATGAAGTAATGACAGTGGATTTGGTGTCCCTCACACCTTGTTGTATCGAGCTGTCATGTTATGCTAATTGTCTAATCAGCTTCTGCTGCAGTGGAGATTTGAACTGAGTTGTTCCGTGCCTGCAGGGTGAGAAGCTGATGTATAGATTTAAGCCAGGAAGTGTTTGCTGACTGCGTGCACCTTTGAGTTGTGTCTCTCTGTGTGGAGTTGGACTCACCTCCATGTTTTCTTTCTTCACAGACTTGGTTTGTCGCGGCCACCTGGGGGGTGTCGGTGGGGTCCCTGGGTCCGAACTGCTGTGGCTCTGGACCGTTTGCGCTGTTGAGAGCGTGCCGTGTTTCCACCTCACCAGACCGTGGACTTTTTAGTTGTTTAGTACTTCACTCACTGTTATGTTTATTAAATTCTGTTACCTTTTGAACCGTGCTCTGCTTATTTTATGCTGGGTCCTTTCAAACGCTGGGTTGGTGCTCCGACCGCATCCGAAACATAACATTTTTAACAGTATAAAGTTGGCAAGGTGACAAAGGTCCTCACCACTTAACTCACAGAGCCATTACTGGTGTTACAAAGTCCTCTGAATGTTGTCTCTGTGACTCATAACTTGTGAAAATAGTGAGAGAACTTTGTGAGGGCTTGATGACAGATAAAATTACATTTGGAGTGATTGGAGAAAAAAGTGATGATCTGACATTTCTCGTGGGAGATATGCGCAAACTGCCCCAGTAGCACTCCAAAATAGTGGAGATGATTAGAGAGGAACAGCACTTTTAGAAGCGGCCAAGTGAGTCCAGCAGCTCCGGCTCAGCTGCCGGTTTTGCCATGCACGCAGTTGCAGCAGGTTTCAGGACACAATCTGGATTTGTGTTTTTAATTATTATTATTTTGTTTTTCACTGAGGAGCTCAATGGAAATAGGTTCATGCTGCCAGGCCGCCTTTCACCCACCGTGCATGCAAAGAGGCACTGGCCCGCACGACACCTGTGCTATGGAAGACAAAGATGGTGCCAGCACTCGGGATGTATTATTTTTATTTTTATGTAGGCGCATAATGGAAATAACTTTAATGCTTTACTGCGTTATCCTCTTCAATTTTCTATACAGTATTGTTTATTTTACGTATGTTATCACTGAATAAATCAAAACAAAACAAAGGTGCAAACCCCCGAAGCACCATTGGACATCTTTGCATCATGGAGAAGAGGCTGCTTCGAGCACCTCAACCCGAGAAGAAAAAGATCGTATGAGTGGGGGATCATATATGGATCATTTCCAGGCAGAGTGGACAGTGGATCCTGTGTACACAATGATATATTTTTGAGATGCGACAGCTTTTCATGCAGGGTCACTCAGCTGGACATGGCTGCATCACCAAGAAGAAGCTAGCGTGTGGACGATTGCTGCGTGTGGATCTTGGAGCTGAGCAGAAAGGATCGTATAAGTGGAGATCATATAGTGGTCCTTCCCGGGAGCAGTGGACAGTGGATCCAGCAGAGACATCGTTCAGCAAGTCGGCCAGTGCGCTGTTCACACTTTTCTTCCTGTTTTCTCCATCTCCGTCGAGCAATGCTAGGGTTTTTAGTATTATTTTAATTTTTTTATTTTATTTTATTTTGCTGTTATTTACAGGGTACCTTCCTGGCTGCAGCCGAGGGAATTTCCACAGCTTCCACATAATAGCAGGACAACACCAGACAACGGCCACCCTGAGCACTTTGTTCACAGACGTGACCATCATTTCAGCCGTAAGTGGCATTCATTCACATGAGTGTTGCACGGCATTCCAGCGGCACTCATGCTGACATTTTTGCTGCATGTCTGTGTGATATTATTAGTACCAATTCAATGACATGCCAGCTGAGAATATGTTGCTCATTCACTTTTTTTTTTTGCAATTTTGTGTCTCCAACTACTCTCCAGTAGTCGCAGCCCAGTGAGATAGTACCCCGAACTGGGAGAAAATGTTGAAATTTGTTGATTAAAAGTGATGCATGACTGCCACCAGACATCATTCTCGGATTTCAAAATGCTCACAACTGCACACAAGCTGACGTTAAATGATAGTTACAGTCAACAGAGTGCATACAGTATGTTTGCCAAATAAAAGATAAAGCTGTGGAAGAAAGTTGCATCCAGGAACATTCACAAGCAAAATGTTAATCAAAATGAAGTGGCCCCTCAAGAAATTAACCCACATTCACACTGAGAGCAACTGCGGCTTAAGGACCTTGCCCAATGGCCCTTAGCGATTTTCAGATGGAAAAGCTGTATATAGAAGTGTATGTGTGTAATATTCTCAGGTAAAATGAGATGATCTGGGTTCTTTCTGTTCCATATATCACAGAGGTGTTAAACAATCTGTGAGATAAATTCATCTTAAATCAAGTGAACATCTGTGAAAACACTTATAGAATTGTGGGACTTTGGAGATGTTATGTAAAAGGTGTTATGTAAAAGGTGATTTTGCACATATCAACCCTTTAATAATTATCTTTTTGGCTCTAATATAATTTCATTTTAAATCTGTCCATTCAACATTAAAATTATGAATCAAACACTTTTAAACTGTTTTAAGCCTGTTGAAGCTCCAGGAAGCTGTTAATTAATTATCGTTAAAGTCAGATGTATTGGTAAATGAACAAACTCCCACATTTGAAATATAACAGTAACAGTTCACACCGGGCTTGCATACAGTTGTGTTGTGATGTGTATATGGAGTATGCTGGAAAATTGCACAGCTTTGGCGTAGTCCCTGTGTAGGCTGTTGTATGATTGCATTCCTAGTCTTGCTTTCAGTTGTTTACAGCCAGATATGTAGCCCTCGCCACTATTTTCTGCCTCGTACAATCCACTCCTGCCTACTTTTCTTTTTGGAAATTGTGGAAATGTGCTCCATTCTCAAAACGGTACATGAACGGTACTGACATTGCACACAGGGAGACAGAGAGATAGAAACCTTGCATGCAGAGGGGAGAAGTTGGCTCCATAACGCTACAAACTGACAGGCAGATGGATTTGATACACTGGAAAAAGACAGAAGACATTATTTCCAGGAGTTAATGGACTTTATTAACGTGCTACAATAGTGAGAGAAGTTAAGAAGGCGAAAGTGCCGAGCATTTGTGTGCCGGACTTCTGTGTGTTCTAAGGATGAACAAAAAGTCTGTGGGGTATAGAGCCTTCTCCTACCGTGGTCCGGCTCTTTGGAACGATCTACCTGCTGTTATTCGGCAGTCTGACACGGTGGAGATTTTTAAATCAAGACTGAAGACCCACTTTTTTAGACTGTCTTATCATTAATTTTTTAATCTGTTTGTGTTTGCTTTGTAATTTCTTTTTATTCTACTGTGTTTTATCTTTTTACTGTGCTTTTCTTGCTTTTAATTTTGATTTTAGATTAATTTGTGTTGTTGTGAATTATGTGAAGCGCCTTGGGGCGACTGTCGTGAGTTGGCGCTATATAAATTAATAAATTGAAAAAAAAATTGAATTGAGCATTTCAAGATTGAAACCGCATGCACATTCCGTGCATGAGGGGTGAACAGTGGACATGTCCTCTCGCTGGCCATCCATCCATGAGGAGTTAACCTGGAGGTGGAAATGTCCTCTTGCTGGCGATCGGTCCATGAGCAGGAGTTAATGGACTTTATTTAACTTGCCGCAATCTTGAGAGAACTGGAGGAGGTGAAAGAAAGCTGCGCGTGATCCATGCATGAGAAGTGGACGTAGAAATGTCCTCTCCCTGGCGATCTGTCCGTGAGTAGGAGTTAATGGAATTTATTTAACTTGCAACAATCTTGAGAGAACTGGAGGAGGTGAAAGCAAAGCGGAGCTGCATCTGGCGGTTGCATGCGCAATCTGTCTGTGAGAAGTGGACAGTGGACATGTCCGCTCGCTGGCGATCTGTCCATGAGGAGTTGACATGGACATGTCCTCTTAATGTGGAAGCTTGGCTTGCCTCTTCTTCCATGGTTTTGAAGCTTCACTGCCAGCAAAATCCAGCGGGATGAACAGAATCTATCCATCGAAAAGAGACATAAAACTTGATTGTGGGATGCAGGGAGAGCTGTTAACAGCAATAATAAAACAATTATGCCAGGCGAGTGAACTGTCCAAAAAATGCCCTCGGACCCCAGAGGGTTAAAAACTGCGTACTTTCTGCGTCCAGTGCTCTATGTGTTTAATTTTTGCGTCAATCTTGCATAGCCCTCAGCATACTGCTGCGTAGGGGAGCAAAAACTCAGTGTAGAGCTGCTTAAACTCAGCATAAGCTGCTTAACAGAGTAGTTAGTATGCTGCAATATGCAATTCTATGTTGGCCCTGGTGTGAAAGGGGCTTAAGCATGAGGAAACATTAACAAGGCTGTCACATAAATTAACCCGTGCGCTGTGGCTGCACTGATTGCGTGATTTTCTTGCCACTATTTAAAAAACTAATACTTCTGATTTAGTGTTGTTGTTTAAACCATACAAAAAAAGTGTCCAAATACATGAAAATCTAACCCCATTATTGCTGGCAAAAACACTTTATTTACAGACCAAGTCAGTGACGTCTAAACAAAATGGAACAAAGTGGGATCAATAGCAGTTTTAAAAAATGAACACATTGTAGGTACTGTAATTAATTAATGCAAATTAATGTTAGTTTGTCAGCCATAATAACATAAATAATAATAAATTGTTTGTGTGGTGGTAATGCACTCACTGATGGCAGAAATGTCCAGCAAAGTGAAAAGAACCTGCCCATCTCATCGGTCAATCCACTAATTAAGCTCCGAGTCTGAGCTTCTCAGGGTTTTTGAGCGTAGCATTGACTGACACCACAGCCTGCGCTTTGCACAGTTGCGTATGATGTAAACACATAATATGGTGGGCACACCGGGAACCCACAGAGATTGCACTGAAATCTCTGTTTTGTGAAAAATATTGATTTTACATGAGAGATGTGTAGAGCAGTTTTCAACCTGACTGAAATGGCACAAAAATGGGTGCGACGTGACTGGACAGTGACACTCAGAGGCAGATCAAATGGTCTGGAGCACTCATAACCACTGTAACCAGACAGAAAAAAAAAAAAAATCCTCCTTTTCCTGTTTGGCAGCGCGTCACCAAAATCACACTTAAAATCAAGCCATCCTGGTGCGCGCGCACACACACACACACACACACACACACACACACACACACACACACACACACACACACACACACACACACACACACACACACACACACACACACACACACACACACACACCTGTGCTTGTTCAGATGTCAGCGTTAGAAATCTGTCACAGCGGTCGTTACAGCAGAATTTATGTCATCTGCAGTGACAGACTCTAGATTGATGACGTGAGCTTAAAATGTTAACTTTTTGTGAGGTTATAAATTAATTCCTTTCTCAAATATAACACAAATTCATGTTTACTTTGTTTTTTTTAAAGCCAGGCGACTCTCTGCACTTCAGTAATCCATCAAGCTGTCCGTTATTACTCCTCGGTAAAGATCAAATGACAGCCAGGCTGTCTTTTTCAAACCACGCGTAGGACGAGCCAAATTTGAAAGACAAGTCTGAACGCCATCTGGCTAGAAAGCAACTTGGATCGAATCTGGCTCGAGCTGGACTGCAAACTCTAGTCTGAACAAGGCTTCACTCTGATCTTAATTTACAGAGCTTTCTGAAAGAGCTCGAGCCGCCACGTTTTCTTCGGTTTGATGAACCTCCTTCAATTCAGGATTAACAAACTCAGAGATTTCACTAAATCCACCTTCTGAAACAGGCCCCTGGTGTAAACCTCTGCAAGTAAATGGACAACTCATTTGCCTAAAGATTTATGAAAATAATGAACTATCACCTCAAAGCGTACGACCAGGGCCAACATTTTCTTTCTACTTTAAAACAATCTATTTCCCAATACAAACATTTTCAAATGTATTGGCTCCACCCCTTTGTCCACATCTGCCCTATGACTAATTCATCCTTTTCAACAAGCTTTTGCAAAATCTTGTGGAAAAAAGGCAATAAACCAAAACAGGTGGCGGTAATTAGGGAAAATTCCCTTCAATAAAATAAAAACTGATCATGTTGTAATTAAGGAGGGCAACTTGTTGTAGCATTACAAAAAAGTGACAGATTTCAAAGCTTTAAAGCAAGGTTTAAAAACTTAAATTGCAGGATTTGATCACAGAAGGTGATGCTGGTGTCTCGGCAGGTAAATTCAAAATCAATCAATATTAAATAATTATTTTCATATTTGTCACCCTTATCTACATCTGCATCAAAATTGAATGCAATCAAACCTCCAAATTACATATACAGGCTCATTATTCTCTGAGTAATCCTGGTAACAAACAACAACAAATAGAGATGAAGACATAACCTCCTCAGCAGAGATAATGGCCGCTAATTATTTTAGGACATCAGGGAATAGCTTTGGTACCCTGAGATCCTCACAGACTTTAACCCTCTAGATGTGTATCAGACAGGTATCTGCTCACTATGTACCTGTTCTCTTAAAAAGGACAGTAAGCTGAGTAACTACAGTATCTTACATGATGATTATTGTTTCATGTGACCCTAAAGGGTGACAGATAAGAGTCGCATCAGCTCACAATGCTTTGTCTCTTATCTCAGGAAGTAATTTCATATACTAGAAGATGAAAAAAGAGTGCTTGTCCAGGGTGACAGCTGAACATACCGGATAGATGTCACAGTGAAAATGATCCTCAGATGAGAAAAGGACGGAGTCTCTGATGAAGATGAGCACTGCTCGGAGGATGAAGGAAAGGAAGAGCTGAATATGAATCAAATTGCGTTTGCAATGAAGTCTCCTGGAGAAAAAAAAAAAAAAATGAGACTGCAGTTAGACATTGAGTTTCATAGAAAACTTTGCAGAAACCCATTATGAAATGGTCTAGATTAGATTTTTACAAGGATTGAAATAAGTAGCCTTAATAGAGTACAAGATAATAAATATAATAAAAACGGTCAACTACTTGGGTAAGTCAGAGAGCAGGGCTTCCTGCCAATTTCAGCATAAATCATTAAGAAAATTAAGATGTCCAATAAGTGCTATGTAAATACACCTCATTTACAGTAATTGCAATCTCTGAAACTTGGCTTAATGAAGAGCAAACTGCCTCAGTGGACACAGCGGGATATGAGATCTATTTCACGAATGGGAAACAGAAAAAGGATGCAGGAATTGTGGTATACAGAGACAAAACCTACAAAAGTAAAGCTATAAAATAGCATGTCACGAGTAATCGAGAATATCATGGAATGCACGACTGTCGAAATAGAAATCTAGAAAGGGAAAAAATGTTTTTTATTTGTGGGTAACTAATTAGCTACATGTTGAACTCTCAAGAACACAGTATCACCACAAAATTCATTCATTCAGTGAACATGTCTCCATCACTCACCTGACCACAATAACAAGTCACAGTGCAATAAATGATAATATATTAAATGCAACTGACAGGAGAATTAACAAGATGATCTGCTGGTGTTTGCAGTCAACCAGAACATCTATGGGACAAACCGGGAACTTAGAACATATAAAATAAGCGCGCTGACCGGTCTACCAGTCGATCGCGGCTGACTTCCAGTCGATCGCATGGGAAAAAAAATAAAACCTTATGCGGTTCTTTGTATCTGTGCATACACAGAGTGGGAGGAAGACTACTTTATCGTTTATTCGAATGTCAAATTCATCTGCCTTATCTTCATTGCAAACGTGGCATTACTGAAGAAAGGGCATTTGGAGCGGCATTTTAAGACAATTCACAAAAGGCACGATGCTAGCTTCCCGGTTAAATCACCTCTTCATGCCTGAAAAGTGCAGGAATTGAAAAGCCAGCAAGCAGCACAACAGACTGTTTTTATCAGGCCAAATACCACAAGAAAGGCTGCAACCCTAACTTCTTATCGTGTCAGCTGTGTTCTTGCAAAAGGAACGAAATCTTTCAAGGATGGTGAGATTGTGAAAGAGGCATTCACAGAAGCCGCAGATGTGCTCTTTGCCTATTTTATTTATATTACAAATATCTATCTATCTATCTATCTATCTATCTATCTATCTATCTATCTATCTATCTATCTATCTATCTATCTATCTATCTATCTATCTATCTATCTATCTATCTATCTATCTATCTATCTATCTATCTATCTATCTATCTATCTATCTATCTATCTATCTATCTATCTATCTATCTATCTATCTATCTATCTATCTATCTATCTATCTATCTATCTATCTATCTATATATATACACACACAGTGAGGAAAATAAGTATTTGAACACCCTGCGATTTTGCAAGTTCTCCCACTTAGAAATCATGGAGGGGTCTGAAATTGTCATCTTAGGTGCATGTCCACTGTGAGAGACATAACCTAAAAAAAAAAAAAAAATCTGGAAATCACAGTGTATGATTTTTAAAAATAATTTATTTGTATGTTACTGCTGCAAATAAGTATTTGAACCCCTACCACCCAGCAAGAATTCTGGCTCACACAGACCTGTTCATTTTTCTTTAAGAAGCCCTCTTATTCTGCACTCTTTACCTGTATTAATTGCACCTGTTTGAACTTGTTACATGTATAAAAGACACTGGTTCACACAATCAATCACACTCCAACTTGTCCACCATAGCCAAGACCAAAGAGCTGTCTGAGGACACCAGAGACAAAACTGTAGACCTGCACAAGGCTGGGATGGACTAGAAGACAACTGTTATGATTAAGAAAGTGGAAGAAACACAAGATGACTGTCAATCTCCCTCGGTCTGGGATTCCATGCAAGATGTCACTTTGTGGGGTAAGGATGATTCTGAAAAAGCTCAGAACTACACAGGAGGACCTGGTCAATGACCTGAAGAGAGCTGGGACCACAGTCACAAAGATTACATTAATAACACATGATGCTGTCATGGTTTAAAATCCTGCAGGGCAGCAAGGTCCCCCTGCTCAAGCCAGCACATGTCCAGCACATGTCCAGGCCCATTTGAAGTTCACCAGTGACCATCTGGATGATCCAGAGCAGGCATGGAAAAGGTCATGTGGTCAGATGAGACCAGAATAGAGCTTTTTGGAATCAGCTCCACTTACCATGTTTAGAGGATGAGAACAACCCCAAGAAAACCATCCCAACTGTGAAGCATGGGGGTGGAAACGTCATACTCTGGGGGTGTTCTTCTGCAAAGGGGACAGGACGACTGCACCGTATTGAAGGGAGGATGGATGGGGCCATGTATTGCAAGATTTTGGCAAACAACCTCCTTCCCTCAGTAAGAGCATTGAAGATGGGTCATGGCTGGGTCTTCCAGCATGACAATGACCCCAAACACACAGCCAGGGCAACTAAGGAGGGGCTCCGTAAGAAGCATTTCAAGGTCCTGGAGTGGCCTGGCCAGTCTCCAGACCTGAACTCAATAGAAAATCTTTGGAGGGAGCTGAAACTCCAAACCTGAAAGATCTAGAGAAGATCTGTATGGAGGAGTGGACCAAAATCCCTGCTACAGTGTGTGCAAACCTGGTGAAAAACTACAGGAAATGTTTGACCTCTGTAATGGCAGACAAAGGCTACTGTACCAAATATTAACATTGATTTTCACAGGTGTTCAAATACTTATTTGCAGCAGTAACATACAAATAAATTATTTAAAAAATCATACATTGTCATTTACAGATTTTTTTTTTATTTTTTAAAATTTTAGATTATGTCTCTCACAGTGGACATGCACCTACGATGAAAATTTCAGACCCCTCCATGATTTCTAAGTGGGAGAACTTGCAAAACCACAGGGTGTTCAAATACTTATTTTCCTCACTGTATATATGTGTGAAGCTTGAGACCAACTTATTTCATTATAATGCGAAATGTAGGAACTTCTAACAACATAAATGATGTTATATCATACTGATCAAAAATACAGTATATATTCAACAATTAAACTGTGCCTCTAAAATAATTATGTCTCACAATCACATGTAACAATGCTTTTTAAAAAAACATTTATGATAAATTACATGTGCTGTACGTGGTGTGTTAATCAATGTACGTCTAAATTTTATAACTCAGTCCCACACAGCATCATTTTATGTGCAAGACTGCCACTAAAATTTTTAATCTCTCCAAAACGTATGCATCTCCAAAACGTATGCATATATGATTCACAATTTGCACACATATACAAACATTTTGCCATTTAGTTTGTTTTTATAAATTTTAACATATGTTCATGTTGTTGCACATATAGTTTTGTGCATGTGCAACAGTTATAATATATCCCTTTGGTGTTTACTTGTTTGCTTGTACACATCCACCATACATCACAGGACGAACATTGTTATTGCATTATTTTTCTACATAGTCACCCTAACGTCAGTGCACTTGGTCCACTAATGTTCAAACAATACTATCTCTTCATGGAAGGTCACATTGTGATCCCACATACGCTTGTTTCCAGGCGAGGCCAAGAACATTCTAAAGTACCCTCATGGTTGTCAAATCAGAAATCTGCCATTCATCCCTCACCTGAACAGACAGAGAATTCCAACAGCGATAGTGAGGGAGGTCAGTGAAATGGCATAGCCCACTGAGTACATCATCTTCACGTAAATGAAGTACATCTGAGACCTGAGTATCTGGGAAAACATGAATACAAAGAGATCAGCAGCAGTTGAGTTACAAATATTGGAGAGTCTGTAATTGTACATCTGCCGTTATAGAGTCCTGAAACAACAGTATTCCCAGACTGAGTCCTGAAGTTAGACAAAGGCAGAAAGGGACCTCCAAATCTTTTGAGCAGCATTCATGTTTTAATAGCAAAGGTTTCAGATTTTTTATGGTCAATATACCCACAAGGAAGGTGGCCTTCTACTTAAGAGCATACCTGTGTTTCTAGGATCCTACAGTATTTTCTCTGTATTCTATGTTCTAATGGTCTTTTGTTCCCTGAGTTGATATTACAGGCACACTAAGACAGCATTAGCTCTGATCTGGCTAGCACATCTGGCCACACTAGTTAACCTAGCTGACAAACAATGGTGTTCACACCCTTCTCAGCTGTAAGTAGTAGTACTCTGAGTGTAGGCTTAATTAATGCTAGGTCACTGTCCTCAAAACCATTACTGATAAAATTTGAACCATTGTTTAGATATGATCAGTTTATGGGAAACATGGCTAAAGCCAAATGTACACCTGCCTTTCAGTAAAGCTTAGGTACAACCCCTGGCAAAAATTATGGAATCACCGGCCTCAGAGGATGTTCATTCAGTTGTTTAATTTTGTAGAAAAAAAGCAGATCACAGACATGACACAAAAAGAAAGTCATTTCAAATGGCAACTTTCTGGCTTTAAGAAACACTATAAGAAATCAAGAAAAAAAGATTGTGGCAGTCAGTAACGGTTACTTTTTTAGACCAAGCAGAGGAAAAAAATATGGAATCACTCAATTCTGAGGAAAAAATTATGGAATCACCCTGTAAATTTTCATCCCCCAAATTAACACCTGCATCAAATCAGATCTGCTCATTGACATTGACCCTATGCCATTGCAGTTTTTGCTCTATGGCAAGATGCATTATCATCTTGAAAAATGATTTCATCATCCCCAAACATCCTTTCAATTGTCCAAAATATCAACATAAACTTGTGCATTTATTGATGATGTAATGACAGCCATCTCCCCCAGTGCCTTTACCTGACATGCTGTTGGGAAGGTGTCGTAGCACGGACCCACAACAGGGGGCGCAAATGAACGGACAATGAGTAAGCCAAAAGGTAACAATTTAATGTTGTGATATTACACAACGAAACGTGTCTTAATGTTCACAGTCAATAAACACCAGGTGACGTGTGGGCAGGCTCGACGATAGAAGACGCCCGACGAGAGAGAAGCCGCGTCCCACACGGCCTCCACCACCAACGGCCTGAAGAACACCGGAGCCGCCAAGTCCCGAGTCCCCAGGTGGCCTCTGTCTTCAGCTGTCGACCCTGGTACTGCTGGCAGAAAACAGAAAGATAATGTGTGAGTGTGAGTCCGCACACTCAGTAATTAACAGTCCAAACACAGTTGGGAGGGAGCACCTCCACCTCCAACCTAGGAACACACTAGCAGCTCCTGTTACCACTTATCTGGATGGAGTGAGAGGCGAAGACGTCGCTTCTCTCACTGACCGCCAACCCAGTTGAAAGGGCACCACAGGACAACGGCTGCAAACAGATCAGACGTAAGTCACAGTTTAAATTCAGCAGAGAAATTACCTTAGTACTGGTAGTCGATTTCTCAGCGGGGAGGTGGAGTTGCAGTCCGGCTTATATGGTGGTGTAGATGAGTGACAGCTGGAGTAATGAGTGACAGCTGTCACCTCCTCTGGGTCTGGCGCCCTCTTGTGCTTGGAGCCCGCACTCCAAGCAGGGCGCCCTCTGGTGGTAGTGGGCCAGCAGTACCTCCTCTTCAGCGGCCCACACAACAGGACCCCCCCCTCAACGGGCGCCTCCTGGCGCCCGACCAGGCTTGTCCGGGTGTCGTCTGTAGAAATCGGCCAGGAGGGCCGGGTCCAGGATGAAGCTCCTCTTCACCCAGGAGCGTTCCTCAGGTCCATACCCCTCCCAGTCCACCAGATATTGGAACCCCCGGCCCTTACGACGGACGTCCAGGAGCCTGCGGACCGTCCAAGCAGGCTCCCCGTCGATGAGCTGGGCAGGAGGCGGCGTAGGGCCAGGTGCACAGAGGGGCGAGGTGTGGTGTGGCTTGATACGGGACACGTGGAAAACAGGGTGGACCCGCAGTGAAGCCGGGAGTCGGAGCTTCACTGCGGCCGGGTTGATGATCTTGAGGATGGGGAATGGGCCGATGTATCTGTCCTTTAATTTGGGTGAGTCCACACAGAGGGGGATGTCCTTTGTTGACAGCCACACCTCCTGCCCGGGCTGGTATGTGGGGGCCGGGGAACGTCGGCGGTCCGCATGGGTTTTGGCCCTCGTCCGGGCCTTTAATAGGGCAGAGCGGGCGGTCCGCCACACCCGGCGGCACCTCCTGAGGTGGGCCTGGACCGAGGGCACACCGACCTCTCCCTCCACCAGCGGGAACAATGGGGGCTGGAACCCCAAACATGCCTCAAAAGGGGAGAGGCCGGTAGCAGACGAGATTTGGCTGTTATGGGCATACTTGATCCAGGCCAGATGGTGACTCCAGGCCGCCGGGTGTGCGGAGGTGACGCAGCGAAGGGCCTGTTCCAACTCCTGGTTAGCCCGCTCTGCCTGGCCGTTGGTCTGGGGGTGGTACCCGGACGAGAGACTCACGGTGGCCCCCAGCTCCTTACAGAAACTCTTCCACACCTGTGAAGAGAACTGGGGACCACGATCTGAAACGATGTCCGATGGTATCCCATGCAGCCGCATGACGTGGTGGACCAGGAGGTCAGCCGTCTCCTGGGCCGTCGGGAGCTTCGGGAAGGCCACGAAGTGGGCCGCCTTGGAGAACCGGTCCACTATCGTGAGAATCACGGTGTTGCCCTGGGACGGCGGGAGGCCCGTGATGAAGTCCAGGCCGATGTGAGACCAGGGGCGATGAGGCACTGGCAGGGGTTGGAGGAGTCCCGTCGTCCTCCGATGGTCTGCCTTGCCCCTGGCGCAGATGGTACAGGCCTGGACGTAGTCCCGGACGTCGGTTTCCAGGGACGCCCACCAGAAGCACTGCTGGACTACTGCCACGGTCCTACGCACTCCGGGATGACAGGAGAGCTTGGACCCGTGACAGAAGTCCAATACGGCAGCTCTTGCCTCTGGTGGGACGTACAGTCTGTTCTTGGGGCCAGTCCCCGGGTCCGGGCTCCTTGTCAGGGCCTCCCGGACGGTCTTCTCCACGTCCCAGGTGAGGGTGGCCACGACAGTGGACTCGGGGATGATGGTCTCGGTGGGGTTCGACAGCCCCGCTTTGGCTTCTTCTTCGTGCACCCGGGACAATGCATCTGGTTTTTGGTTCTTGGTCCCGGGGCGATACGTGATCTGGAAGTCAAAGCGCCCGAAGAACAGAGACCAGCGGGCTTGCCTGGGGTTCAGCCGCTTGGCGGTCCGGATGTACTCCAGGTTCCGATGGTCCGTGAAAACCGTGAAGGGCAACGATGCCCCCTCCAGCAGGTGTCTCCACTCTTCAAGAGCCTCCTTCACCGCAAGAAGTTCCCGATTGCCGACGTCATAGTTCCGTTCAGCTGGGGTCAACCTGCGGGAATAAAAGGCACAAGGATGGAGGACTTTATCAGCCTCCATGCTCTGGGACAGCACGGCTCCTATCCCTGAGTCAGAGGCGTCCACTTCTACTATGTACTGGCGATCAGGATCAGGCTGCACCAGAACTGGTGCAGTCGAGAACCGACGTTTCAACTCCTGGAACGCGGCTTCGCACCGATCCGACCAGGCGAAGGGGACCTTGGTGGAGGTCAGGGCAGTCAGGGGGCTGACTACCTGACTGTAACCTTTAATAAACCTCCTGTAGAAATTTGCAAAGCCTAGGAACTGCTGTAGTTTCCTGCGGCTTATCGGTTGGGGCCAATCTCTCACCGCCGCAACCTTAGCCGGATCAGGGGCGACGGAGTTGGAGGAGATGATGAACCCCAGGAAGGACAAAGAAGTGCGGTGGAACTCGCACTTCTCGCCCTTCACAAACAGCCGGTTCTCCAACAACCGCTGTAGGACCTGACGTACATGCTGGACATGGGTCTCAGGGTCCGGGGAAAAGATGAGTATATCGTCCAGATATACGAAGACGAACCGATGCAGGAAGTCCCACAAGACGTCATTTACCAAAGCTTGGAACGTCGCGGGGGCGTTAGTGAGGCCGAACGGCATGACCAGGTACTCAAAATGACCTAACAGGGTGTTGAATGCCGTCTTCCATTCGTCTCCCTTCCGGACCCGAACCAGGTGGTACGCGTTTCTAAGATCCAATTTTGTGAAAATTCGGGCTCCATGCAGGGGCTTGAACACTGAATCCAACAGAGGTAACGGGTATCGGTTGCGAACCGTGATCTCGTTCAGCCCTCTGTAATCAATGCATGGACGGAGTCCGCCGTCTTTCTTGCCCACAAAAAAGAAACCAGCACCCATCGGGGAGGTGGAGTTCCGGATCAGCCCGGCAGCTAAGGAGTCCCGGATGTAGGTCTCCATTGATTCGCGTTCCGGACGTGAGAGGTTGTACAACCTACTGGACGGGTACTCAGCGCCCGGGACCAAATCGATGGCACAATCATACGGTCGGTGCAGGGGAAGAGTGAGTGCCAGATCTTTGCTGAAAATGTCAGCAAGATCGTGGTACTCCCTTGGCACCGCCGATAGATTGGGGGGAACTTTGACCTCCTCATTAGCCGTGGTGCCGGGAGGAACCGAGGATCCTAAGCACTCCCGGTGGCAGGTTTCGCTCCACTGCGTCACAACCCCAGACGGCCAATCAATCCGGGGATTGTGCTTCACCATCCATGGAAAGCCCAAAATCACTCGGGAGGTAGAAGGTGTTACATGGAACACTATCTCCTCCCTGTGATTCCCAGACACAACCAAAGTCACTGGTTGTGTCTGATGTGTGATTAATGGAAGCAGGGTGCCATCTAGTGCTCGCACCTGCAATGGTGCCGGCAGAGCCACCAGAGGGAGCCCTACTTCCTTTACCCATCTGCTGTCCAGCAGATTCCCTTCAGACCCTGTGTCTATCAGTGCTGGGGCATGAAGGGTTAAATCCCCACAAAGGATTGTTACTGGGATTCGTGCAGATTTGCGGGGTTTTCCCGCGTGCGTGTTATGACCCACCCTTAGCTCAGTTTCTAAGGACGGGCATTGTAGATTGACCGTTTTAGGGCAGTCCTTCTGCATGTGCTCGCAAGAGCCGCAGACAAAACACTCCCCGCGGGCCAGCCTCCTTTGTCTGATTTTGATCTTAATTTGGCCCTGCTCGTGTCCCTAGCCTCCTCAGCAGGGGGAGCCGTAGCCACACGGAGCTCTCTGGCAGTGAAGCGTGGGGACGACGTCACCTTGTCGGAACCGGAAGGGGGAGGGACGGCTCGTGCCCGGTCACGCCCCCCGGCCTGCTCCCGACGATGCTCATTTAAACGGTTGTCTAAACGTATAACCAAATCGATCAGCCCGTCGAATTCCCGCGGTTCATCCTTGGCCAGTAGGTGCTCCTTAAGGACCGGGGACAGTCCATTTACAAAGGCGGCGCGGAGCGCAACGTTATTCCAGCCGGACCTCACTGCCGCGATGCGGAAGTCGACTGCATACTCGGCTGCGCTACGGCGCCCCTGTCTCATCGACAGCAGCACGTTCGAAGCGGTCTCGCCTCTGTTGGGATGATCAAACACTTGTTTGAATTCCCGTACGAACCCAGTATAAGACGTTAGGAGCCGTGAATTCTGCTCCCAAAGCGCCGTAGCCCATGCGCGTGCCTTTCCTCGAAGCAAATTAATAACATAAGCCACCCGGCTAGCGTCTGATGCGTACATGACGGGGCGCTGTGAAAAGACGAGCGAACACTGCATGAGGAAGTCCGCGCACGTCTCGACACAGCCCCCGTACGGTTCCGGAGGGCTTATGTATGCTTCAGGGGACGGTGGGGGGGTTCGTTGAACGACCAGTGGAACGTCTGATACAGGCCCAGGACCAGCCAGAGGAGTGGCTGCAGCAGCGCCCTGATCGCGCGCTTCCACCCTGGCGGTGAGAGCCTCCACCCTCCGATTAAGGAGGACACTCTGCTCGGTCACAAACACTAACCGGGCCTTGAAGGCGGTTAAGATCTGCTGCAGCTCACTCAACCCGCCTCCCGCTGACGCCTGCGCTCCTGGCTCTTCCATTGGCTGTTCAAGATGGAGTTGACGCCCCTCGGAGTCCATGACGATGGCCGAGAAATCCTGTTGGGAAGGTGTCGTAGCACGGACCCACAACAGGGGGCGCAAATGAACGGACAATGAGTAAGCCAAAAGGTAACAATTTAATGTTGTGATATTACACAACGAAACGTGTCTTAATGTTCACAGTCAATAAACACCAGGTGACGTGTGGGCAGGCTCGAAGATAGAAGACGCCCGACGAGAGAGAAGCCGCGTCCCACACGGCCTCCACCACCAACGGCCTGAAGAACACCGGAGCCGCCAAGTCCCGAGTCCCCAGGTGGCCTCTGTCTTCGGCTGTCGACCCTGGTACTGCTGGCAGAAAACAGAAAGATAATGTGTGAGTGTGAGTCTGCACACTCAGTAATTAACAGTCCAAACACAGTTGGGAGGGAGCACCTCCACCTCCAACCTAGGAACACACTAGCAGCTCCTGTTACCACTTATCTGGATGGAGTGAGAGGCGAAGACGTCGCTTCTCTCACTGACCGCCAACCCAGTTGAAAGGGCACCACAGGACAACGGCTGCAAACAGATCAGACGTAAGTCACAGTTTAAATTCAGCAGAGAAATTACCTTAGTACTGGTAGTCGATTTCTCAGCGGGGAGGTGGAGTTGCAGTCCGGCTTATATGGTGGTGTAGATGAGTGACAGCTGGAGTAATGAGTGACAGCTGTCACCTCCTCTGGGTCTGGCGCCCTCTTGTGCTTGGAGCCTACACTCCAAGCAGGGCGCCCTCTGGTGGTAGTGGGCCAGCAGTACCTCCTCTTCAGCGGCCCACACAACACATGCAGCCCCATATCATCAATGACTGTGGAAATTTACATGTTCTCTTCAGGCAGTCATCTTTATAAATCTCACTGGAAAGGCACCAAACAAAAGTTCCAGCATCACCACCTTGCCCAATGCAGATTCGAGATTCATCACTGAATATGACTTTCATCCAGTCATCCACAGTCCACAATTGCTTTTCCTTAGCCCATTGTAACCTTGTTTTTTCTGTTTAGGTGTTAATGATGCCTTTCATTTAGCTTTTCTGTATGTAAATCCCATTTCCTTTAGGCGGTGTCTTACAGTTCGGTCACAGACGTTGACTCCAGTTTCCTCCCATTCGTTCCTCATTTGTTTTGTTGTACATTTTTCGATTTTTGAGACATATTGCTTTAAGTTTTCTGTCTTGACACTTTGATGTCTTCCTTGGTCTACCAGTATGTTTGCCTTTAACAACCTTCCCATGTTGTTTGTATTTGGTCCAGAGTTTAGACACAGCTGACTGTGAACAACCAACATCTTTTGCAACATTGCGTGATGATTTACTCTCTTTTAAGAGTTTGATAATCCTCTCCTTTGTTTCAACTGACATCTCTCGTGTTGGAGCCATGATTCATGTCAGTCCACTTGGTGCAACAGCTCTCCAAGGTGTGATCACTCCTTTTTAGATGCAGACTAATGAGCAGATCTGATATGATGCAGGTGTTAGTTTTGGAGATGAAAATTTACAGGGTGATTCCATAATTTTTTCCTCAGAATTGAGTGATTCCATATTTTTTTCCTCTGCTTGGTCTAAAAAAGTAACAGTTACTGACTGCCACAATCTTTTTTTCTTGATTTCTTATAGTGTTTCTTAAAGCCAGAAAGTTGCCATTTGAAATGACTTTAGTTTTGTGTCATGTCTGTGATCTGCTTTTTTTCTACAAAATTAAACAACTGAATGAACATCCTCCGAGGCCGGTGATTCCATAATTTTTGCCAGGGGTTGTATTCCCCATGATACTAAAGAAGGTTGGGGTGTTGGTTAAATCTGTAAACCTTTTTTTATTTTAATGGCCCACTTATTCAGTTTAATTAATCCAAACACTTAATTCTTTGTCCCTTTCAGGCTGCCAGGAGTAGTTATAATCAGATGGATGTAGATGAAGGACGTCTTGTTATCCTGTCATTTTGTGAAGGCCCCCTGGCCATATTCAAATTTTTTTGGGTGACTTTATTGATTTTATTCTGACTATGGGATTCATGTTGAAAAGATCTTAAATGATGACTGGGACTTTACCTCAGGGATAAAAACAAAACAAAACATAAAACCCCACTGATTTGGACTCCTTGGCAAGTCCATGGACCCCAGAGAGTTAACATCCATGTCAATAAGTTCTCAGATCCCAGAGTTTGATTTACTCCTTGGAAAATTGGAGCCCCTCAGACTCTAGACATTTAGAGCTCTCGTCAGTTGTCAATGTATTTTGATGTTCAAATGTTTTCTGCATGATATGCAGTGCTTATTATTTTTAGAATAATAATCAGAATTATAGACACCACAGTGGCTCAGTGGCAGCACTGTTGCCTCACAGTGAGAAAGTTCCAGTTTTGCTTCCAAACTGGTCCTTTCTGTGTGAGTTTACATGTTTGCCATTTTGGTGTTTTGGCTTCCTGCCACTTGTAAAGACATGCAGGTTAGCTGAGCTGGAATCCTTAAGTTGACCGTATGTGTGAATGTGTTGATATGTGTCTGTTGATATGTGTCTGCACTGCAATAGACTGGTGGCCTGTCCAGAGTGTACCCTGCCTCGCGTTCAGTGACCACTGGGACAGGCTCCAGACCCACCATGACCCTTAGCTAGAATAAACGGGTATGGAAACTAAAAGTTTCCACCCTGAATAAGATGCTGGGATGTCTTGGTATTTTATGTACACTTTGCTATGTAGGCCACTGCTATATGCTATCCAGCTGTGTAACGTAACCTCAAGATTAACAGTATGGTGTGTTTCTGCTGTGTATGCCTTAAGACCATCATTATAACAGCAGCTGCCGGATCATCAGTTAGCACATCATCAAATGATCATCAGTGTTCATCATCATCAATAGCATCACCACAGGGTGTTCCATAAATGAAATGCATAATACATACATCTTCAACCGCTTATCTGGCATCTGGTCTCAGGAGCAACAGCTCCAGTAGGGGACCCCAAACTTCCCTTTCCTGGGCCACATTAACCATCTCTGACTGGGGGATCCCGAGGTGTTCCCAGGTCAGTGTGGAGATATAATCTCTCAACCTACTGTAGTCCTGGGTCTTCCCCAGGGTCTCCTCCCAGTTTGATGTGCCTGGAATACCTCCCTAGGGAGGCTTCCAGGGGGCATCCTTACCATATGCCTGAACCACCTGAGCTGGCTTCTTTCAAACGCGAAGTGCAGCAGCTCTACCACGAGCTCCTCGCGAATGACACAGCTTCTCACCCTATCTTTAAGGGCGACACCAGCCACTCTCCTAAGGCAGCCCATTTCAGTCACTTGTACCTGTGATCTAGTTCTTTCAGTCATGACCCAACCCTCATATAGGTGAGAGTAGGAACGACGATTGACCAGGAGGTCGAGAACTTCACCTTTTGGTTCAGCTCCCTTTTCATCACAACAGCACGGTAGGGTGACTGCAATACCACCCCTGCTCCGCTGATTCTTCCGCCAATCTCACCCTCCATTGTCTCTTCACTCGTGGACAAGACCACGAGGTAATTCAACTCCTTCACTTGGGGCAAGACCTCATTCCCTACCTGGAGTAGGCAATCCATCGGTTTCCTGATGATTCAGCCATGCCTCTCAGCAGGAGTAGACCTCTGACTTAGGATGAATGAAATAATTTTGGTGCCAATTTGAAATGAATAGCTGACAATAGAGACAGTATACGTATAGCACCCTTTTAGAATAAAAATGGGGGTAGAGGGGTGCTCTTTGGTGGCTACTGGTGCATTTGTCTTTGTATGCACTTTATGTATTTTGGGGTCTCTAAAATAATTTATTCCAGAGAGCTTGTCAATTGCTAAGTGAGCCAAAATAAAAGAAAGGTGCGCCACGCACGGGCTGTGCATTGTGCAGCACGGCACATGTACTAGAAAGAAGATGCATGTGCTGCTGTTTGTCCAGGTTTATTTGAGTTTTACAGCATACTGCTTTCTTTAAGTTGAACCCTGGATCCCCTTGACAAAACATTTTTTTCCCGAAAAGTCTGTATTTGGTAATACTCTGGATTTGGTCCTGGCTTGTGGTATTGCTATTTCAGATATCAATTATATCCTCTCTAACACTGGCTATTTCAGATCACTCGCTCATTAAGCTTGAAGTCTCATTATCCTGATTGATGAGCCTGGATGCCTTAACATCATCAACTCATCACATTAGTTCCTCCACTCTGGCTGAATTTAGTGTCAGATTGCTTGTGTTTCTGGGATCACTCTCCGAACATAGTTACTCAGTGGACTGCCTCGCAAATAAGGTCAATACAGAAGTCACTGATCTAATGGACTCAATTATATAGCTTTATTTAACCAGGTAAAAGTCTGATTGAGATTAAAAATCTCTTTGGCAAGAGTGACCTTGCCAAGAGCGGTCAAGAGGGCAGCACAAAAACATTGTTACAACAATAAAAACAGACATATACAGCCGTCTCTCTCACACAAGTTGTTAATATCAAATGTTTCCTTGCCTGTAAGGAAAAATTACATTTGCTCCTAAAGAAGAAACCAAATTTGATCTTCAGCTGCTATGCAATTGCTCATCTTAATGTAAAAATAATATTGCCCTAAGTACAATAGCCTTAGTTTAATGAACTCTTACAATATATTTAATGCAAATGCAGGCATCTGGAGCATAAATGCGGCAGCTCTAAACTAAGTATTTTTCCTTGCTTGGCAGGATGGTATATTTAGTTAAAAACATGCTTTATCAGCTGTAAAGAGGGTGATATTATTCTGACCTAGTTAGAAAAAAACATCATAATATAAAAATTCTCAAAAAGTCTCAGCATATATCAGTCACCTGGAATGAGCCTATAATTAAGTGTTAATTTTCACTGAAAATCAATCACATTTTTAATCGTTTTGACACCATTTTGCATGGTATGCTATTGTATGGATCTTGTTAATTACACCATGTCTGCTTGAGCCACTGCCAGACAAAGTGTTTACGGATTTGTGGTCTTCACTTTGCTGAATATCATAAAAATGCTGTTTACAGTCGACACAGTTCCTGCATATTTTACATTGATTCAACAGTGTTTAAATCTCTTCTTATTAAGTCCAACACAGATCCTGCTTAACTGGCTAATTATAGATCTGTATCAATTTTACCTTTCATTTTGCAGTTTTTTTTTTGTGGGGAAAAATGTTTCTCAGCAATTTGTGGTTTTTCAGGATGAAAATGATTTCTTTGAGCCATTGCAGTAGGCATGAAGGATTTATCATTCCACACTGACAGCACTTACTACCGTCGGCTAAGTATCCTCTGCTTGCTGTTGATTCAAATACCACCATAGTGCTGCAAGACCTCAGTGCAGCTTTTTATACATTCAATGCATACTTTTTTTTTTTAAAGGGAAATGGACTGCATTTATGTAGTGCTTTTCCATCTATATCAGAAGCTCAAAGTGATTTACAGTAATGCGCCACATTCACCCACACAAACACTGATGTCAGGGTGCTGCCACTGCAAAACAATGCAGAGTCTCTATATTGGTAAATATGCTTGAAAATTATTTTGGCGTTTCTGGTCGTGTTGTCTCATGGCTGACATCATATTTGTCCATACAACTGCAATGTGTCTTGCATAATAACATGATATCAAAACCCACTGCAGTAATATAAGGAGTATCACAGGGTTCTGTATTAGGTCCTTTGCTATTCTTGCTTTACATAGCACCTCTTGGACAGTTACTGCAGAGCTATGGAATTACCTTTCACTGTCATATGCTCAAATGCGCATGTCAGTTAAATAATCGCTTTCAAATTTAGATTTTAGAGGATTATCTGGCTTCAGTGAAAACATGACAGTCACATCTGTTAACAAAGGTTAACAGATGGACTGATGTGGAGGTCCAACAAGGATTCAAATTCTAGAGAAGGAAAGCAAAAATAAATCTCCATCAACAGACCTGGATACCAACAGAGGTAAATACACCACAAAACAGTGTAGAGAAAAACATTTTGGCAGGAACGGAAGTTTGCCAACACACCATGGAAAAATGTAGAGAGAAAAAAACTAAAAGTTCAAGCAGGATCGCAAGCTTCTCAGCGACTGCAAGTGTCTGGGCAACCACAGCAACAAAAATGGCGGAATACTGCACCACAGACCTCCATGCATTGGCAATGTGCGAAAAAAGACACTGCTTCTTTTTCTTCCATAACAGGTGTAAAAAAAAAAAGAAAAAAAAAAAGGTAAAAGCCAAAAGAGCTAACTTTATGGACATTAGAGTGGAGACATTTACCATCAACAAGCCTGCATTCGGGAAAAAGAATAATTTTTGCAGTGTTCAGTTCATCCCGCAGCGCCAGTTCTGCTTACCAAAAGTGGCGCACTAGGCAACTCACATTCCATGCCCAGCTTTTTTATCCATTTAAATTTTGAGAAAAGTTTGTTTCAGTCCCAAGGCCTCTAGTCACTCGCTTTACCAGATAAAACTGCGAGTGGGGGGTGCCAGCTATCCTGAAGGAAACTTCAGAGGGAACCTGTTCGATTAGTCTTTCGCCCCTGTACTGTATATAGGGCAGCACGGTGGTTTACTGGTTAGCACTGGTGCCTTACAGCAAAAAGGTTGTGAGCTCACTTCCTGCCCCTTCTGTGTGAAGTTTGGATGTTCTCCCCGTGTCTGTGCGGGTTTCCTCCGGGCACTCCGGTTTCCAATCACAATCAACAACATGCTTATTAGGGTCTGCTCCTTCTCTGCCCCTGACTAAGGCAAAGTCTACATCTGGAGTTGGTTCCCGGGCACCGGACTATGGCTGCTCACTGCACCTAGTGGTTGGATTGTGTCTAACTGTAATTAGGATGGTTTAAATGCAGAGGACAAATTTCATTGCATGTATGTACAGTGACAATAAAGGCTGTATTCTATTCTAATTTCATATAGTGATTTTAAGAGTTGCACTACCTACCAATCTAGTGAAAAGCCAATAAATAAAATAAATCAAACAAAAAACAAAAGAAGCAGCAAATTACTCCTGCTTTTGCTTTTTGACACAAGCTAACATTTCTTTTTTTTAAATGTAGCACTGCATCTGACTTTAAGGTTAAATTTTGTTGACATGAGATGCGTCGAGATACAACAACTGAGAAAGCCAATTAATGGGCCATTAATGGGGAGTACGTCTAGTTCCTGCAGTGGAAACAGGCCTTAAGTGGACTGAGAAACAGAATATATTTTTATTTATTGCCCTCGTGCATTTTTACCCACACAAAACCAATTCCAATCACATGCTTTAAAATAAAATAATTTTATGACTTAGCCCAATCCATTAAACACTAGAATGTTAATTCAGAGCAAAAAATACATATTTTTTTAAAGAATTAAATATTGCACAGGATGGGGGGGCACTGAATCCAACCTGTGAATAAAACTCCCCTCGTCTAACATCATCATTTTTGGCCAATAGGACAGATGTCTTGAAATAACTATAGCTCATGTAGTTCGTCCCCTCATTACTGGACCTATGTGGAGTGTGACCTCCATCGTATCTTGTGGCAAAATCTTTAATAAGCATCATTGTTGGACAGTTCCAAGTGAGAAAGACCTACAGAGAGATCCAGAGCATGACTGGGTTGTGTTGATACAGCCATTTCCTAAATCACTTTGTAAAACTGCAGTGCTGAGGAAAACCAGACTGCTGCTCCCAGTGATTTATATTTTTATTCCACTTCGGTCCAACCCAAATTGAACCATGGTAAATCCTCAGGGGTGCTTGAAGGCTTGACGTTTTGTATCTTCACAGTTTATTTAAACATTCGCTTATTCTCACCAGGCGATTTTCACAATGTCCAAGCGGTTTGGCTCTTTTCAATACAGCCAACTGAAATGTGCATATATATAAAAAGTTTAGAAAATGCATTGCCAGGCATTTAATAAAGAGCATTTAGGGAACTCTGGGGTTAATTTAGTTTGATGTGTACGTAAATGTATGGAAATGATACTAAAACAATTATCAAATAATAATCCTTGTTAATCAAAGAAAGTTATTTTGCTGAAAATATATTACTTGGTACATGACAACACAAAGACACTTGCCAGTGTTAACGTGTAATTAAATAAAATAATAAAAAATGGTAAACTATAAAATAAAATAAAATCTGTGCAGAGCATAGACAACGTTACTGATGTGCAGACATTTAATTTCTTATACAAAGCTATGAAATATTGCAACGTGCACTTGTGTTATTTTAAGTCGTTATTACTGTATAGTGAATGTTGATCTGTTTTGGCCATTTTGAACTCGTAGATGATGGTGAAAACAGTGAAATTTGCAGATTTCATGCTGTGCTTTCATTCATCACACTTCGTCTTGCAAACTCTATAATTATGGACTTTATTCATGGCCAAAATTTGAGATGTTATTTACTGCAAAATGTACAAGCTTCATAATAGATGTATTGAAATTTTCTTGACTCTTCCAAGGGGAGATTGCTCACCTGAAAGCAGGAATATTTAACTTTGTAGCCCCAATAAGCAAGGACATAACAGGTGACATTGGAGTCTTCAACAAGCATTTCATAAACACTATTCCACATTACTTGTGCTTTTATATTTTTTAATCAATCATATAAAGTGAGTGAAAATGGGATTTACATTTGCATCATGTTAGCCCGTGGCAGGGCTTGGCTCACTCGCTGTAAAAACAGAGAAGTTCTGTCTTCAAGTGATGAGCAGCTTTGGCATGTTTGATTTTTGTGTATTTGTAGTTGCTATGGATTATTTCTGCTGGTGTCAATGATGTCTGTGGTCTGGCTCTGTCAGTGGCAGTGTTAGTTGCACCCACACATAGTGTCCTGCAGCCTGGCTGGAATCTGTTGGATTCTGATTATTTGTGTTTATGGCTCTTTTGCTTAATTGGTGGTCATGTGTGGATGAAAAATCAATGTTTTCCATTATGGCTGCAGGAGCAGTGTAACTGGTCGAGGGTCATCTCTGGCTTGCTGGTCTTGTTGATAGAACATGTTGGGTTTCTCCAAGAGCATGAGTAAACATCTGATCTGACCATGTTTGTAATATGGCAAGAGGCCTTAACACGGCTCTGGGGCTGTGTAAGGCAGAAGGCTCAGGGGTTATGTTGCATGCGGTAACTGGTGAGTTTCTCCATATGCAACTGTTTCCTGCTTCAACTGTAATTAAATCTCTCTGCATCATACAGTAGTGTTCAGAATAATAGTAGTGTTGGGAAACAAGGTATCAGTACATTCAGTAGATTCTCACAAATCCAACAAGACCAAGCATTCATGATATGCACACTCTTAAGGCTATGAAATTGTGCTATTTGTTGGGGAAAGTGTAGTGACATGGACCCACAACAGGGGGCGCAAATGAACGGTCAATAGATGAGCCAAAAAGTAACAATTTAATGTTGTGAATGTGCACAACGAATATACAGACAATCTCAGAATCTGATAACAGTCAATCCACAAAGGTGACGTGTGGGCAGGCTCGAGGATAGATGACGTCTGTCCTGAGAAGAGCCGGAACCACACGATTTCCACCGCCACAGAACCCGGTGAATACTGGAGCCGCCAAGTCCCGAATTCCCAGGTGATCACCGTCCCCGACTGTCGGATCTGGTACTGCTGGCGAGGAGCACAAACAGTGAGACGTGGGTGTGTGCACACCCAGTAACAAAAACAGTCAGATGGTGGAAAGTCACCTCCACCTCTAATCACACACTCGTGCAGCTTCTGTCTATTCACTTATCTGGTAGATGTGTGAAACGAAGCCGTCGCTGATCACACCAAACGCCGGTAAGGAATACCACAGGAAAACAGCTGCAAAAAGAGTTCAGACTGACACACAGTTTACTTTACGGCTGAGAATACTACCTTCACAGGTAGATGATATCTCGGCAACGAGGTGGAGATGACGTCCGGTCTTTATGGAGTGAGATGATGTAGTGTAGATGGGTGACAGCTGTCAAGAGATAATGAGTGACAGCTATCACCCCCGGCTGTGTCTGTGGCGGCAGCGCCCTCTCGTGCCTGAAGCCCGCACTTCAGGCAGGGCGCCCTCTGGTGGTGGGCCAGCAGTACCTCCTCTTCTGGTGGCCCACACAACAGGACCCCCCCCCTCAACGGGCGCCTCCTGGCGCTCGACCAGGCTTGTCCAGGTGATGGCGGTAGAAATCGGCCAGGAGGGCCGGATCCAGGATGAAGCTCCTCTTCACCCAGGAGCGTTCTTCAGGTCCATACCCCTCCCAGTCCACCAAATACTGGAACCCCCGGCCCATCCGACGGACGTCCAGGAGCCGGCGCACCATCCAAACCGGCTCCCCGTCGATGATCCGGGCAGGAGGCGGCGCCGGTCCGGGAGCACAGAGGGGTGAGGTGTGGTGTGGTTTGATCCGTGACACATGAAAGACCGGGTGGATCCGCAGTGAAGCTGGGAGTTGGAGCTTCAATGCGGCAGGACTGAGGATTTTGAGGATCTTGTATGGCCCAATATACCTGTCCTTGAGTTTCGAGGAGTCCACCTGGAGGGGGATGTCCTTCGTGGATAGCCACACCTTCTGCCCGTGCTGGTAAGCAGGGGCCGGGGATCGCCGGCGGTCTGCATGGGTCTTCGCCCTCGTCCGGGCCTTCAACAAGGCAGAACGGGCGGAGCGCCACACTCGACGGCACTTCCGCAGGTGGGCCTGGACCGAGGGCACACCGACCTCTCCCTCCACCACGGGAAACAATGGGGGCTGATACCCCAAACACACCTCAAATGGGGAGAGGCCGGTGGCAGAGGACACCTGGCTGTTATGCGCATACTCGATCCAGGCCAGATGTTCACTCCAGGCCGTCGGGTGTGCGGACGTCACACAGCGCAGGGCTTGCTCCAATTCCTGATTGGCCCGTTCTGCCTGTCCATTGGTCTGCGGGTGATACCCGGACGAGAGGCTCACAGTGGCTCCCAGTTCCCGGCAGAAGCTCCTCCAGACGTGTGAGGAGAACTGGGGACCACGATCAGAGACGATGTCGGTAGGTATCCCATGCAGACGGACGACGTGGTGGACCAGGAGGTCTGCAGTCTCCTGGGCCGTGGGGAGCTTTGGGAGGGCCACAAAGTGGGCCGCCTTGGAGAACCGGTCCACTATCGTGAAGATGGTCGTCATGCCCTGGGACGGTGGGAGGCCCGTGACAAAATCCAGACCGATGTGGGGCCAGGGGCGATGAGGCACAGGAAGTGGCTGAAGAAGTCCCTGTGCCTTCTGATGGTCTGCCTTGCCCCTGGCACAGGTGGTGCAGGCCTGGATATACTCCCGGACGTCGGCCTCCAGGGACGCCCACCAGAAGCGCTGCCGGACCACTGCCACGGTCCTTCGCACCCCCGGATGACAGGAGAGCTTAGAACCGTGACAGAAATCCAAGACAGCAGCTCTTGCCTCCAGTGGGACGTAGCGTCTGTTCTTCGGCCCTGTTCAAGGGTCCGGGCTCCGTGCCAGGGCCTCCCGGACGGTCTTCTCCACGTCCCAGGTGAAGGTGGCCACGATAGTGGACTCCGGAATGATGGGCTCCGGTGGATCCGACAGCTCAGTCTTGACTTCGTCTTCATGCACCCGGGACAATGCATCTGATCTCTGGTTCTTGGTCCCGGGGCGGTAGGTGATTCGGAAGTCTTGCCTGGGGTTCAGCCACTTGGCGGTCCTGATATACTCCAGGTTCTGATGGTCAGTGAAAACCGTGAAAGGCACAGACGCTCCCTCCAACAGGTGTCTCCACTCCTCAAGAGCCTCTTTCACCGCAAGGAGTTCTCGATTGCCGACTCTGTTTTGAGAGGTGTGAGGTTGGCGACACCAGCAACCATTGTCAATTGTCTTCCGGGGGCCAGAGCAGGCGACATCGAAGGACATTTGAAATTGCTGGCTAAGGCTAAGCGTAAATTTGGTAAGATTGTAATTCACGTCGGCAGTAATGACACTCGGTTACGCCAATCGGAGGTCACTAAAATTAACATTAAATCGGTGTGTGACTTTGCAAAAACAATGTCGGGCTCTGTTGTTTTCTCTGGGCCCCTCCCCAATCAGACCGGGAGTGACATGTTTGGCTGCATGTTCTCCTTGAATTGCTGGCTGTCTGAGTGGTGTCCAAAAAATGAGGTGGGCTTCATAGATAATTGGCAAAGCTTCTGGGGAAAACCTGGTCTTGTTAGGAGAGACGGCATCCATCCCACTTTGGATGGAGCAGCTCTCATTTCTAGAAATCTGGCCAATTTTCTTGGATCCTCCAAACTGTGACTGTCCAGCGTTGGGACCAGGAGGCAGAGCTGTGGTCTTATACACCTCTCTGCAGCTTCTCTCCCCCTGCCATCCCCTCATTACCCCATCCCCGTAGAGACGGTGCCTGCTCCCAGACCACCAATAACCAGCAAAAATCTATTTAAGCATAAAAATTCAAAAAGAAAAAATAATATAGCACCTTCAATTGCACCACAGACTAAAACAGTTAAATGTGGTCTATTAAACATTAGGTCTCTCTCTTCTAAGTCCCTGTTGGTAAATGATATAATAATTGATCAACGTATTGATTTATTCTGCCTAACAGAAACCTGGTTACAGCAGGATGAATATGTTAGTTTAAATGAGTCAACACCCCCGAGTCACACTAACTGTCAGAATGCTCGTAGCACGGGCCGGGGCGGAGGATTAGCAGCAATCTTCCATTCCAGCTTATTAATTAATCAAAAACCTAGACAGAGCTTTAATTCATTTGAAAGCTTGTCTCTTAGTCTTGTCCATCCAAATTGGAAGTCCCAAAAACCAGTTTTATTTGTTATTATCTATCGTCCACCTGGTCGTTAGTGTGAGTTTCTTTGTGAATTTTCAGACCTTTTGTCTGACTTAGTGCTTAGCTCAGATAAGATAATTATAGTGGGCGATTTTAACATCCACACAGATGCTGAGAATGACAGCCTCAACACTGCATTTAATCTATTATTAGACTCTATTGGCTTTGCTCAAAAAGTAAATGAGTCCACCCACCACTTTAATCATATCTTAGATCTTGTTCTGACTTATGGTATGGAAATAGAAGACTTAACAGTATTCCCTGAAAACTCCCTTCTGTCTGATCATTTTTTAATAACATTTACATTTACCCTGATGGACTACCCTGCAGTGGGGAATAAGTTTCATTACACTAGAAGTCTTTCAGAAAGCGCTGTAACTAGGTTTAAGGATATGATTCCTTCTTTATGTTCTCTAATGTCATATACCAACACAGAGCAGAGTAGCTACCTAAACTCTGTAAGGGAGTTAGAGTATCTCGTCAATAGTTTTACATCCTCATTGAAGACAACTTTGGATGCTGTAGCTCCTCTGAAAAAGAGAGCTTTAAATCAGAAGTGTCTGACTCCGTGGTATAACTCACAAACTCGTAGCTTAAAGCAGATAACCCGTAAGTTGGAGAGGAAATGGCGTCTCACTAATTTAGAAGATCTTCACTTAGCCTGGAAAAAGAGTTTGTTGCTCTATAAAAAAGCCCTCCGTAAAGCTAGGACATCTTTCTACTCATCACTAACTGGAGAAAATAAGAACAACCCCAGGTTTCTTTTCAGCACTGTAGCCAGGCTGACAAAGAGTCAGAGCTCTATTGAGCTGAGTATTCCATTAACTTTAACTAGTAATGACTTCATGACTTTCTTTGCTAACAAAATTTTGACTATTAGAGAAAAAATTACTCATAACCATCCCAAAGATGTATTGTTATCTTTGGCTGCTTTCAGTGATGCCGGTATTTGGTTAGACTCTTTCTCTCCGATTGTTCTGTCTGAGTTATTTTCATTAGTTACTTCATCCAAACCATCAACATGTTTATTAGACCCCATTCCTGCCAGGCTGCTCAAGGAAGTCCTACCATTATTTAATGCTTCAATCTTAAATATGATCAATCTATCTTTGTTAGTTGGTTATGTACCACAGGCTTTTAAGGTGGCAGTAATTAAACCATTACTTAAAAAGCCATCACTTGACCCAGCTATCTTAGCTAATTATAGGCCAATCTCCAACCTTCCTTTTCTCTCAAAGATTCTTGAGAGGGTAGTTGTAAAACAGCTAACTGATCACCTGCAGAGGAATGGTCTATTTGAAGAGTTTCAGTCAGGTTTTAGAATTCATCATAGTACAGAAACAGCATTAGTGAAGGTTACAAATGATCTTCTTATGGCTTCGGACAGTGGATTTATCTCTGTGCTTGTTCTGTTGGACCTCAGTGCTGCTTTTGATACTGTTGACCATAAAATTTTATTACAGAGATTAGAGCATGTCATAGGTATTAAAGGCACTGCGCTGTGGTGGTTTGAATCATATTTGTCTAATAGATTACAGTTTGTTCATGTAAATGGGGAATCTTCTTCACAGACTAAAGTTAATTATGGAGTTCCACAAGGTTCTGTGCTAGGACCAATTTTATTCACTTTATACATGCTTCCCTTAGGCAGTATTATTAGACGGTATTGCTTAAATTTTCATTGTTACGCAGATGATACCCAGCTTTATCTATCCATGAAGCCAGAGGATACACACCAATTAGCTAAACTGCAGGATTGTCTTACAGACATAAAGACATGGATGACCTCTAATTTCCTGCTTTTAAACTCAGATAAAACTGAAGTTATTGTACTTGGCCCCACAAATCTTAGAAGCATGGTGTCTAACCAGATCTTTACTCTGGATGGCATTTCCCTGACCTCTAGTAATACTGTGAGAAATCTTGGAGTCATTTTTGATCAGGATATGTCATTCAAAGCGCATATTAAACAAATATGTAGGACTGCCTTTTTGCATTTACGCAATATCTCTAAAATCAGAAAGGTCTTGTCTCAGAGTGATGCTGAAAAACTAATTCATGCATTTATTTCCTCTAGGCTGGACTATTGTAATTCATTATTATCAGGTTGTCCTAAAAGTTCCCTAAAAAGCCTTCAGTTGGTTCAGAATGCTGCAGCTAGAGTACTGACGGGGACTAGCAGGAGAGAGCATATCTCACCCGTGTTGGCCTCTCTTCATTGGCTTCCTGTTAATTCTAGAATAGAATTTAAAATTCTTCTTCTTACTTATAAGGTTTTGAATAATCAGGTCCCATCTTATCTTAGGGACCTCGTAGTACCATATTACCCCATTAGAGCGCTTCGCTCTCAGACTGCAGGCTTACTTGTAGTTCCTAGGGTTTGTAAGAGTAGAATGGGAGGCAGAGCCTTCAGCTTTCAGGCTCCTCTCCTGTGGAACCAGCTCCCAATTCAGATCAGGGAGACAGATACCCTCTCTACTTTTAAGATTAGGCTTAAAACTTTCCTTTTCGCTAAGGCTTATAGTTAGGGCTGGATCAGGTGACCCTGGACCATCCCTTGGTTATGCTGCTTTAGACGTAGACTGTGGGGGGGTTCCCATGATGCACTGTTTCTTTCTCTTTTTGCTCCGTATGCATCACTCTGCATTTAATCATTAGTGATCGATCTCTGCCCCCCTCCACAGCATGTCTTTTTCCTGGTTCTTTCCCTCAGCCCCAACCAGTCTCAGCAGAAGACTGCCCCTCCCTGAGCCTGGTTCTGCTGGAGGTTTCTTCCTGTTAAAAGGGAGTTTTTCCTTCCCACTGTAGCCAAGTGCTTGCTCATAGGGGGTCGTTTTGACCGTTGGGGTTTTTCATAATTATTGTATGGCCTTGCCTTACAATATAGAGCGCCTTGGGGCAACTGTTTGTTGTGATTTGGCGCTATATAAAAAAAAAGTTGATTGATTGATTGATTGACATCATAGTTCCGTTCAGCTGGGGTCAACCTGCGAGAAAAGTAGGCACACGGGTGAAGAACCTTATCGGTCTCTCCGCTCTGGGATAGCACGGCTCCTATCCCTGAGTCAGAGGCGTCCACTTCAACCACAAACTGGCGGCTAGGGTCGGGCTGCACCAGAACTGGTGCAGACGAGAACCGGCGTTTCAACTCCTTGAACGCGGCTTCGCACCGATCAGACCAGGTGAAGGGGACTTTTGGAGAGGTCAGGGCTGTCAGGGGGCTAACTACCTGACTGTAGCCCTTAATGAACCTCCTGTAGAAATTTGCAAAGCCGAGGAACTGTTGCAGCTTCCTACGGCTTGTTGGTTGGGGCCAGTCTCTCACCGCCGCAACCTTGGCCGGATCAGGGGCGACGGAGTTGGAGGAGATGATGAACCCCAGGAAGGACAAAGAGGTGCGGTGAAACTCACACTTCTCGCCCCTCACAAACAGCCGGTTCTCCAACAACCGCTGCAGGACCTGACGTACATGCTGGACATGAGTCTCAGGGTCCGGGGAAAAGATGAGTATGTCATCCAGATATACGAAGACGAATCGGTGCAGGAAGTCCCGCAAGACGTCGTTTACCAATGCTTGGAACGTCGCGGGGGCATTAGTGAGGCCGAACGGCATGACCAGGTACTCAAAATGACTTAATGGGGTGTTGAATGCCGTCTTCCATTCGTCTCCCTTCCGGATCCGAACCAGGTGGTACGCATTCCTAAGGTCCAGTTTGGTGAAAGTTTGGGCTCCATGCAGGGGCGTGAACACTGAATCCAACAGGGGTAAAGGGTATCGATTACGAACCGTTATGTCGTTCAGCCCCCTGTAGTCAATGCATGGACGGAGTCCGCCATCTTTCTTGCCCACAAAAAAGAAACCTGCACCCATTGGGGAAGTGGAATTCCGGATCAACCCGGCAGCTAATGAGTCCCGGATGTAGGTCTCCATTGATTCGCGCTCGGGACGTGAGAGATTGTACAGCCTGCTGGACGGGAACTCAACGCCCGGGACCAAATCAATGGCACAATCGTACGGACGGTGTGGGGGAAGGGTGAGCGCCAGATCCTTGCTGAAGACGTCAGCAAGGTCGTGGTACTCAACCGGCACCGCTGTCAGATTGGGAGGGACTTTAACCTCCTCCTTAGTGTTTACACTGGGAGGAACCTAGGATCCTAAACAATTCCGGTGGCAGGTTTCGCTCCACTGAGCCACAACCCCAGACGGCCAATCAATCCGGGGATTGTGTTTAATCATCCATGGGAAGCCCAAAATCACGCGGGAGGTAGAAGGAGTTACAAAAAACTCAATCTCCTCCCGGTGATTCCCAGACACTACCAGGGTTACAGGTAGTGTCTTGTGTGTGATAAAAGGGAGAAGAGTGCCATCTAGTGCTCGCACCTTCACTGGGGAAGAAAGCACCACTAGAGGGAGCCCTACCTCCCTTGCCCTTCTGACCCCATGTCCACCAGTGCTGGGGCTTGAAGGGTTAAATCCCCACTCAGGATTGTAACTGGGAGTCGTGTTGAAAGATGAGTATGACCCACGTGAATGTTTTGACCCCCGCTCATCACAGTCTCTAAGGGTAGGGCGTTTGTGTTTTGGCCGTTTGGGGCAGTCTCTCTGCTGATGCTCACTCGAGCTGCAGAGAAAGCACTCCCCGCGGACCAGCCTCCTTTGTCTGAATGTGGCCCTGCTCGTGTCCCTAGCATCATCAGCAGGGGGAGCTGTAGCCACACGGAGCGCTGTGGCTGTGGAGCGTGGGGAAGACGTCTCCCTTTCGGACCCGGGAGGAAGAGGGACGGCTTGTGCCTGACCGCGCCCTTCGCCTCGCTCCCATTGGCGTTCTTCTAACCGATTGTCCAATCGTATAACCAAATCGATAAGCTCAGCCAAATCCCGCGGTTCCTCCTTAGCCACTAGGTGCTCCTTCAGGACCGACGACAGTCCGTCTATGAAGGCGGCGCGGAGCGCAGTCATATTCCAGCCGGATCTCGCAGCCGTGATGCAGAAGTCGACTGCATATTTGGCTGCGCTTCGGCGCCCCTGTCTCATTGACAGCAGCACGGTAGACACGGTTTCGCCTCTGTTAGGGTGATCAAAAACAGTTCTGAGCTCCCTCACAAACCCAGTATGAGAGGCAAGGAGCCGTGAACTTTGTTCCCAAAGCGCTGTAGCCCAAGCGCGTGCCTCACCTCGAAGCAAATTAATCATGTAAGCCACCTTGCTGGCATCAGACGCCTACATCACGGGACGCTGTGCAAAGACGAGCGAACACTGCATAAGAAAGTCCGCGCACGTCTCCACACAACCTCCGTACGGCTCTGGGGGGCTTATGTATGCTTCAGGGGATGGTGGGGAGGGTCGTTGAATGACCAGTGGAATGTCTGTATGTGGCACCGGGTCGGCAGGAGGAGGAGCTGCAGCAGCGCCCTGAGTGCGCGCTTCCACCTGTGCGGTGAGAGCCTCCATCCTGCGATTAAGGATGATGTGTTGCTCGGTCATCAGGTCCATCCGAGCAGTAAAGGCGGTGAGGATGTGCTGCAACCCACCAATCACGCCTCCAGCCGATGCCTGTGCACCCTGCTCTTCCATTGGCTGTCCAACAGATGGTTGACGCCCCTCGGGAACCATGACGTTGGCCGAGATATCCTGTTGGGGAAAGTGTAGTGACACGGACCCACAACAGGGGGCGCAAATGAACGGTTAATAGATGAGCCAAAAAGTAACAATTTAATGTTGTGAATGTGCACAACGAATATACAGACAATCTCAGAATCTGATAACAGTCAATCCACAAAGGTGACGTGTGGGCAGGCTCGAGGATAGAAGACGTCTGTCCTGAGAAGAGCCGGAACCACACGATTTCCGCCGCCACAGAACCCGGTGAATACTGGAGCCGCCAAGTCCCGAATTCCCAGGTGATCACCGTCCCCGACTGTCGGATCTGGTACTGCTGGCGAGGAGCACAAACAGTGAGACGTGGGTGTGTGCACACCCAGTAACAAAAACAGTCAGAAGGTGGAAAGTCACCTCCACCTCTAATCACACACTCGTGCAGCTTCTGTCTATTCACTTATCTGGTAGATGTGTGAAGCGAAGCCGTCGCTGATCACACCAAACGCCGGTAAGGAATACCACAGGAAAACAGCTGCAAAAAGAGTTCAGACTGACACACAGTTTACTTTACGGCTGAGAATACTACCTTCACAGGTAGATGATATCTCGGCAACGAGGTGGAGATGACGTCCGGTCTTTATGGAGTGAGATGATGTAGTGTAGATGGGTGACAGCTGTCAAGAGATAATGAGTGACAGCTGTCACCCCCGGCTGTGTCTGTGGCGGCAGCGCCCTCTCGTGCCTGAAGCCCGCACTTCAGGCAGGGCGCCCTCTGGTGGTGGGCTAGCAGTACCTCCTCTTCTGGCGGCTCACACAACACTATTAGTAAAAAAAAGTAGAAATGGGGTGTTCACAATAATAGTAGTGTGGCATTCAGTCAGTGAGTTCGTCAATTTTGTGGAACAAACAGGTGTGAATCAGGTGTCCCCTATGTAAGGATGAAGCCAACACCTGTTGAACATGCTTTTCTCTTTGAAAGCCTGAGGAAAATGAGACATTCAAGATATTGTTCAGAAGAACAGTGTAGTTTGATTAAAAAGTTGATTGGAGAGGGGAAAACTTATACGCAGGTGCAAAAAATTATAGGCTGTTCATCTACAATGATCTCCAATGCTTTAAAATGGACAAAAAAAAAAAGAAAAGAAAAAAAAAAGAAAACCAGAGAGGTGTGGAAGAAAATGGAAAACAACCATCAAAATGGATAGAAGAATAACCAGAATGGCAAAGGCTCACCCATTGATCAGCTCCAGGATGATCAAAGATCAAAGTCTGGAGTTACCTGTAAGTGCTGTGACAGTTAGAAGACGCCTGTGTGAAGCTAATTTATTTGCAAGAATCACCTGCAAAGTCCCTCTGTTAAATAAAAGACGTGCAGAAGAGGTTACAATTTGCCAAAGAATACATCAACTGGTCTAAAGAGAAATGGAGGAATATTTAGTGGACTGATGAAAATAAAATTGTTCTTTTTGGCTCCAAGGCCCGCAGACACTTTGTGCGACGACCCCCAAACTCTGAATTCAAGCCACAGTTCACAGTGAAGACAGTGAAGCATGGTGGTGCAAGCATCATGATATGGGCATGTTTCTCCTACTATGGTGTTGGGCCTATATATCGCATACCAGGTATCATGGATCAGTTTGGATATGTCAAAATACTTGAAGAGGTCATGTTGCCTTATGCTGAAGAGGACATGCCCTTGAAATGGGTGTTTCAACAAGACAATGACCACAAGCACACTAGTAAATGGGCAAAATCTTGGTTCCAAACCAACAAAATTAATGCCTTGCAGATGTGAACAAATCATGAAAAACTGTGGTTATACAAGTAAATACTAGTTTAGTGATTCACAGAATTACTAAAAAAGCAGTTTGAACATAATAGTTTTGAATTTGTAGCGTCAACAGCAGATGCTACTATTACTGTGAACACCCCCTTTTCTACTTTTTTTTTTTTTACTAATAGCCCAATTTCATAGCCCTAAGAGTGTGCATATCATGAATGCTTGGTCTTGTTGGATTTGTGAGACTCTACTGAATCTACTGGTACCTTGTTTCCCATGTAACAATAAGAAATATACTCAAAACCTGGATTAATCTTTTTAGTCACATAGCACTACTATTATTCTGAACAGTACTGTATATCTGAATCCACACCAGTATGGCCTTGCGACAGACTGGAGGCCTGTCCATGGTGTACTCCACCACTCACCCAGTGACCACTGGGATAGACTCCAGCTCCCCTGAGACTCTTACTTGGAATGAGTGTGGATACATTGTAGAAAATAATGGAATTAATTAATTCTTGATGGTTGTATGAGTAAATATGGCTAGTTATAGAGTTTTCGCTTGTTTCTTTGTATTTATGTTTCTGCTTCAGCTCCCTGATTATAGCTAGAAAGCTTGCTCTCTCTCTCTGTCATCCACCCACTTCATATGCACATGCCATGCTACTCTTAGGCTGTACTGTACTCACACTAACCTAGGTGCCTTGGACTGTGCCAGAACATGACTTTCTCCTCCCCACTACCCCTAATTATTCATAATATTATGGCTTAAAATATTCTAAATTGATGAGTTACAAAAAAATCACCCCCCTGCCCCTTACACTTCTCATGAAAGGGGAAACTAGCAATATAGATAAAAAAGTTTGTCTTGTTTGCTTTTATACCACCATATTTTTTTCTATTCTAATGTTGGGGATTTTAACATAGGTGTCTACGGGGAACAACTACCTATTGGAGCCAGCCTCAAGCAGCCATTTATGGATGTGCAAGATTTCCCACTTATGCATTTGTTTCATTTAATATGACCGGAGGCTGGGGTTTGGGACAGACTGACGTCACAGGGTGAGGTGTCACCTCTTTAAATATCTTTGTTTGGCCCCAATGGTAACAATCTCTAAAACAATAAGAGCTTTAAGACAGTTTTCTGTTTGCGTAAAGTTTTTAAATGTCTAAATTGCCGTGTTGAGACAAATTGCTCTATCTGCCTTTCCAAACAGTTTGCATAAACTAACAATGACAGCTATTTAAATGGAATCTGCTTGTCACAAAAAAAGATTAGATGGATGAGGATTTGCATAAATATGAGAGAGACCACAGACCAAAATGATGAATGAGCACAAATAGCAGCTTGGTAGCAGAGACTCACAGTTTTGTTTCTCAACAGAAAAATAGTATATTGTTCCTTCTAATAAAGATGTACAGTGGGGAAAATAAGTATTTGACCCCCTGTCAGTTTTGCAGGTTTTCCCACCTACAAAGAATGGAGAGGTCTGTAATTTGTATTGTAGGTACACTTCAGCTGTGACAGACAGCATCTAAAAAAAAAAAAAAAAAAAATCCAGAAAATCACATTGTATGATTTTTAAATAATTAATTTTCATTTTATTGCATAAAATAAGTATTTGAACCCCTACCAACCAGCAAGAATTCTGGCTCACACAGACCTGTTAATTTTTCTTTAAGAAGCCCTCTTATTCTGCACTCCTTACCTGTATTAATTGCACCTGTTTGAACCTGTTACCTGTATAAAAGACACCTGTTCACACACTCAATCAATCACACTCCAACCTGTCCACCATAGCCAAGACCAAAGAGCTGTCTGAGGACACCAGGGACAAAACTGTAGACCTGCACAAAGCTGGGATGGACTACAGGACAACAGGCAAGCAGCTTGGTAGAAGACAACAACTGTTATGATTATTTATTAGAAAGTGGAAGAAACACAAGATGACTGTCAATCTCCCTCGGTCTGGGATTCCATGCAAGATCTCACTTTGTGGGGTAAGGATGATTCTGAGAAAGCTCAGAACTACACAGGAGGACCTGGTTAATGACCTGAAGAGATCTGGGACCACAGTCACAAAGATTACATTAATAACACATGATGCTGTCATGGTTTAAAATCCTGCAGGGCAGCAAGGTCCCCCTGCTCAAGCCAGCACATGTCCAGACCCATTTGAAGTTCAACAGTGACCATCTGGATGATCCAGTGGAGGCATGAGAGAAGGTCATGTGGTCAGATGAGACCAAAATAAAGCTTTTTGGAATCAACTCCACTTACCATGTTTAGAGGATGAGAACAACCCCAAGAAAACCATCCCAACCGTGAAGCATGCGGGTGGAAACATCATACTCTGGGGGTGCTCTTCTGCAAAGGGGACAGGACGACTGCACCGTATTGAAGGGAGGATGGATGGGGTCATGTATTGCAAGATTTTGGCAAACAACCTCCTTCCCTCAGTATTGGAGGAGTGGGCCAAAATCCCTGCTGCAGTGTGTGCAAACCTGGTCAAGAACTACAGGAAACGTTTGAACTCTGTAATGGCAGACAAATGTTTCTGTACCAATTGTTAAGCTCTGTTTTTCTAGGGGGTCAAATACTTATTTTATGCAATAAAATGCAAATTAATTATTTAAAAATCATACAATGTGATTTTCTTGATTTTTTTTTTTTTTTTTTTTTTTTTAGATTCTGTCTCTCACAGTTGAAGTGTAACTATGATAAAAATTACAGACCTCTCCATTCTTTGTAGGTGGGAAAACCTGCAGAACTGATAGGGGGTCAAATACTTATTTTCCCCACTGTATATGGGCAATAACATACTATAAGACAACATGAGAAATTATGGTTGGTGTAGAATTTGGCCTACAGCAACAGATTATATTTTTTGTATGATCTCTAGTTCTAACTCTAGAACCTATAAAAACGACCATAATTATATAAATAAAGAAATAATACCCTTGGGGTCAGACGTTTACATACACTCATCATCCTAAGAACACCATACCAACGGTCAAGCATGGCAGTGGCAGCATCATGATCTGGGGCTGTTTGACTGCTAGTGGTACTGGTGCATTGCACAGAGAGGATGGAATAATGATGAAAGACCATCTCCAAATTCTTAATCGTCACCTCAAATGAACAGCTAGATGGTTGCACATGGCCATAACTGGCTAGTTGTGGAGTTTTCTCTTGGTTCTTTGTATTAATGTTTCTGCTTCAGTTCCCTGATCATAGTTAGAAAGTTCTCTCCATTGTCCTGTTGAAATAGCCAACAGGACAATGATCCCAAACACACATCAGACCTGGTTGTGGGTTGGATAATGCAGGCTAAGAAGGCTCAATAGAAGCTCCATTTCCTGAGATTACTGAGGACAAACCCACTTGGAGGTCAAACTGCTGTTGACCTTCTATTGCTCCACAATAGAGAGCATGCTGGTATACTGCATCACAGTGTGGCACGCTGGCTGTGCAGCAGCAGACAGGAAAGCCCTGCAGAGTGCGATAAAGACAGTTCAGAAAATCATCAGCTACCCCCCGGGTCTGATGACATCGCCAGCTGTCGTGGTCTCACCAGGGCTAGGAAAGTCTTGTCTGACCTCTCACACCCTGGTTAGCGTCTCTTCAACCTTCTGCTCTCTGACAGGAAGTTCAGGAGTGTAAAGAGCCAGACAAACCACTTAAAAAGCACCTTTTATCCATGGTCCATCACTCAAGGATAGTCACTGACTTTTACAGAGTATCCAAACCAATCCAGACTGTGTTGTATGGTGTTTTTTTTTTTAGCTTTTCACACTTGCATGTTTATTATGTGTATTATTTATTTCATTATTGTCTTTTTTTTAATCATGTGCAATATTTTTTCAACAGGCAATATGGGAGATATTCACCAATTTTGTTGGGTAATTTGTTTTACAATGACAATAAAGGCTATTCTATTCTATCATTAAGATTTTGGATTGGCCTTCCCAAAGCTCCAACCTCAATCCTATTAAACATTTGTGTACTATGGTAAAAAGCTGGGTGTGTGCCAGGAACTATACCAATTCTGCCAAGAAAAGTGGGCAAATATTCAGCCAGAATTATGCCAGAAGCTGCTGATGGCAACCAAAGTATCTGGTCAAGGTGAAGCTTGCTAAAGGACATTTAACCACATATTAGTGGGGGTGTATGTATATATTTGAGCCTGTTGATATAATTTTGACCCATATGGATTAGAGAAGAGCCAAATTAAATGAACTTGTACACTCAAAATTAACTTTTCGTTTTGGCCTGTTCTATCAGAATAACAGACACTTACTTTTTCCTCCTGCCAGGTATGTTCTAGAACATCCATAAGCAGTGCCGCTCTCGCTATAGCCTATTTTATCCATCCATCCATCCATCCATTTTCTTCCGCTTTATCCTGAGTCGGGTCGTGGGGGCAGCAGCTCAAGCAAAGCCGCCCAGACCTCCCGATCCACACACACCTCCTCCAGCTCCTCCAGGGGAACCCCAAGGCGTTCCCAAGCCAGCGGAGAGATGTAGTCCCTCCAGCGTGTCCTGGGTCTTCCCCGGGGCCTCCTCCCAGTGGGACGTGCCCGGAACACCTCTCCAGCGAGGCATCAAGGGGGCATCCGGAAAAGATGCCTGAGCCGCCTCAACTGACTCCTTTCGACGTGGAGGAGCAGCGGATCGACTCCGAGCTCCTCCCGAGTGACCGAGCTCCTCACCCTATCTCTAAGGGAGCGCCCAGCCACCCTGCGGAGGAAACTCATCTCGGCCGCTTGTACTCGCAATCTCGTTCTTTCAGTCATGAGCCAGATCTCATGACCATAGGTGAGGATCGGAACGTAGATCGTTCGGTAAATCGAGAGCTTTGCCCCCCTACTCAGCTCTCTCTTCACCACGACGGTCCGATACCGCGACCGCAGCTGAGTGTGAAGCGTCCGGGATGAAAATCAGCACCTCCAAATCCGAGGCCATGGTTCTCCACTGGAAAAAGGTGCTTTGCCCTCGTCAGGTCAGTGGAGTGTCCTTGCCTCAAGTGGAGGAGTTTAAGTATCTCGGGGTCTTGTTCACGAGTGAGGGACGGATAGAGCCTATTTTATCTCAGCTGAATTCCAGTTCAACACAGGTTGCTCGAGAGTTACTTATCTCTCTAAAAATGGTGTTGTGTATTACTGGGGATGCAAGCTGGATGTTGACATCACTTTGAAGTTATCTGTTAGCTAGCCATGACATGCCATCTAATTTTATAAACTAAAATAAATCTACTATGCTGTAGTATAAACTGTTGTAAACAACACCAACAACACCAACAACAACACACACGGTCTTCAATCAGGTGTAAGATGATCCTGAAAGGAACAAATACGGTGCCTTGATGTAGTAACTGTGAATATAATCTCTTTACAGTCACACTAGCTAGCTTAGCATATGTTTGTCTAAGTCTAGGATATAAGACAGTTTAAAGGATTTGCCATAAAGTAAAGCATTCAGTTCATGTGTTCACCAGGTCATGTCAGGCTAAAGGCAGTTTAACCAAAGAGTCCCATTCTGACTTTTGCGGATATGAAATGTAACGTTATGAACACTGGCGCTCAGTATGTCGTCTTGCAAGCATTTTGATCAGTTTTCGAAAGTATCTGGGAAAACAACAAAGTCCATTAGAAGGCAGCAGCCATCCCGTTGAAAACCTCAGTAGCTCTTAAAAAACAAAAAAATACCAACATTAGGAACAAGAGTCGTACCTCCAAAGGAAGACTTTCGTTGAAGCCATAATTGCACGCTATCTCATGTGGAGGGTAGGAATCAGTCCAACCGTGCTCTGTACAGTTCCTGAACACTCTCCCTACAAAGACAAATGGAACACAGTCCACCGAGTTCAGATGGTTCTCTAATTTCAACTGAAATTCAGCAGCTTTACATTCTAAGCATTTCATCATGATCAGGAAACCCAGAGTTTAACAAACATATTTGTGGCTGACTGATATCAGTCAAACTTTTTAATAAAACCACTACCAGCGTAGCAGTCTGACCTGATGAATGCATATTAGCAGGATACTGAACACAGAGTTCAGAATACATGCTCATAAATTAACTTAACAGCCTCAGTTTTGAGCTATATGTGCTCAGTAGCTAAGGAAGCTATTGTAGCAAGTGGGCTAGGCCCTCAAATAATAATTTAACAATTACATCAAGGGGATATTTTGTACTGTTCGGTGTTGTCTTACATTTGAATTAAAGTCATTTTGATCTGATTTTGAGAACAGTTTAGTTTGGGTTGGTTCCAGTCCTTAGGCTTTCATGGTTATAGCACAACAAGTACCCATCCCAAGCCCAAATAAATAAGTAATGTGGCAGGAAGGGCAACAAAAGAGAGCAAAGCACATAAAAAGCCAACAAAGGTCACAGATTGAATTTTCATACTGGATCGGGTTAATAGTGACCACCACTAGTGCTGTTGCCCAGTAGAGTTCAGGAGGAAATTGGGCTACTGCAGGGCAAAGAAGAAGAAGAGAACATGCCCAGAGACAGTGGGAGAAGAGGAAAACTAGAAGGGTGGAAGTGAGAGCCAGGATGCAGTGTTCTATGAAGACAGCTTTTATGAGAATGAAGTTAACGAGGTAATGGATGGACGCTGGCCCTGCACACCAGGACAGTGATTGGTCTCACTACACCCTGCCTGTGGTGCCAGTGACTGTGTGCTCACCTCAGTAATGCAGTTTGTGATGCTATTCTGCCTTTTGTTTCCTGTTACTTCAGCTTCATAAAAGTTTGTATAAACCTAACTGTTAGAATGGCCTAAGCAGTGGGTCACCCTCTCTGAGTTTGGTCTGCTTGAGGTTTCTTCCTCAACATCATCAGAGAGAGTTTTTCCCTCACCACTGTCACCTATGTGCTTGCTCAAGGGGGTTTGATAAGGTTTGACCTTACTCATGTGAAGCGTCTTGAGGCAGCTTTGTTGTGATTTGGCAATGTATAAATAAAATAATTTGAATTAACATATCAAATGGACAGCTAAGATAGGATGGATTGGAGACAAAAATCACAGAGAGGAGATTGAGATGGTTTGGAAATGTGCAGAGAAATTAACTGACAAAGGGTAACCAAAGTGGACAAATTGTAATACCACAAAAGGACCTCAGAGGGAGGCAGAGAACACACACACACACACACACACAGAGAGAGAGAGAGAGAGAGAGAGAGAGAGAGAGAGAGAGAGAGAGAGAGAGAGAGAGAGAGAGAGAGAGAGAGAGAGAGAAAACCGTGAGACAGTGAACAGATAGAAAATAACTGCAACATCTGTACCATGAGTGAAGAACTAATCAAATACCCAAACATGATTCATGGAGTTTACATCAGGAAACACCACGACAGAATATAAGAAAACAGACACTTGAGGATAGGACAGATCATATCAGTAATGAAAGAAGATAAGCCCCCAAGGAATTGACAGATGTTTTCGTCTGGCATTTGTCATTTCTCACATTTGTATTTTGTGCTTGTTCTGGTGTTGAATTTATTTTTGTCCAAATGTTTCTGATATTTTGCTTCACATGCACATCTGAATATGACTAACCTGTGGTGTGCAGGAATCTGGGACAGGGCTGAGATACAACTTCTCCAACGGCAGCATGGGGCCAGCAGTTTAGAAGGTCCCACCAACCCCCACAGGCTGTTTGACAAAACAGTGGATCACTAAAAACATAAAATCTGTACAATATGTTAAGTTTGTGCTGCTGAAGATAGTTGGGTGTAATTTCAGAGGATATACTGTATCTAATCAAATCAAATCAATCTTACAATCGGTTTGTTATTTTCACACCAAAGCACCTATGATGTCTAAGCAACAAATGAACTTGCACTCATTTGTGTACCAGTGGTTGTGTAGGTCTTAAAATCACGAGTGGTCAGGTGCAGTGTTTGTGTATTGCTATTGTAAGGCAGCATGAAGTGGTTGCACTACAGACCACAACAACCCAGTGGAAAGCCGAGTGCAGTTATTCTGCTATTTATATTCATATTTATATTTATATTCTGCTATTTATATTCGTGGTAGTTGCCATCTGCCACGTCGGTGTTTGCCAACCCGGACAGTGGGAATACCACCTCAACCGGCAACTTAGCCCCGCGACTGGACAGCAACAACGTCCGAGGCCCAACGTGGTGAATTCACTGAGGCCGCGCGCTGCGTCATTAAAGCCGCGCGTCACGAGTGCCGCTTCCCCGAGGCCTCGTGCAGCCACCGCGGATCCATCAGCGCGGAAACACCGAGGCCGCGCGGCACCAGCGCAGTGCAGATCCATCCCGGTGACAAACAACGCAGGCTGTTAACATCGGCGATCGACAAGCTGCTCATAAGCCGACCATGGGGCCTAAGAAGGTTCTGACAGCGGAGGAAGGTGACGATATTAAAAAATCTCTGGACTTTTTATCAGAGGAGATTTCTGTTGTGAAGCAGCAACAGAAATCAATCATGGATCTGGTGGAGGAGGTGAAGGCATTACGGCTCCAGAACGCCGAGAAAGACCGGCATCTGGTGCAGCTGGAAAATAGAGTGGCTGAATTGGAGCAGTACACCAGAATTAACGACGTCATCATCACAGGTCTTCACATCAAACCACGGTCCTACGCACGGGCGGTAACAGATGAGAGCGGAGGGGAGCCCAGTGAACAGGAGGTCAGCTCTGTGGAAAAACAGGTTGCTGATTTCCTCCTATCTAAAGGTATAGAAATGGATTTAAATAACATTGAAGCGTGCCACCCTCTGCCCCGGAGAAATGACGGTGATAAACGAACCGTCATCATGAGATTCATCAACAGAAAACACAAAACAGCACTGTTAAAACAAGGAAGAAAACTGAAAGGGACAAACGTATTCATCAATGAACATCTCACCAAACCGAATGCCGACATCGCCAGGAAAGCACGCTTCTTGAAGAAACAGGGAAAAATCCAGCACACATGGACTTCAAACTGTAAAATATTCATCAAACTGAACGGATCACCAGAACAAGCAAAAGTCATGGCAATAAGGAACATCGAGGAGCTGGACAAATATGAACAATAGTGTTTCTTAAAGCGAGGATCTAGACAAATATGACCAATAAGGTATGAGGACACAAACACATCACAACACCATGACACAGACCAGAGGAACCTATTCATCTACATCTGGAGACAAGAAGGATATAACTCAAAGGATTGCTGATCATGGAAAAGTAGAACTGAGAACATTTAAATACACAGACCACAATGTACTGGACTTGGAGCACGATATAGACCCGGACAATAATTTCTTCTCAAATATCAATGACAGTTGTTGCTATTATACAGATGAACAGTTTAATCGGATCATTAAAACGGATAACAAATTATCAATAATCCATTTCAACAGCAGAAGTCTATATGCAAACTTTAACAACATTAAAGAATATTTAAGTCAGTTTAAAAAAATATTTAACATAATTGCTATATCAGAAACATGGATCAATGAAGATAAAGGAATGGATTTTGAACTGGATGGATATGAATTTAATTGTGTAAACAGAATAAGAGTGGAGGAGGAGTGGCTGTGTATGTGGATAAGAACATGGATTATAAAATAGTAGACAATATGACAACTGTGATTGATAACTTATTAGAATGTATAACTATTGAAATATGTGAAGAAAAAAGCAAAAATGTATTAGTCAGCTGTATATATAGAGCACCAGGATCTAGTATTGAAACATTCACTGACTGTATGGGAAAAATGTTCTCAAAAACTAATCAAAAAACTGTGTTCATTTGTGGTGACTTAAATATTGATCTGCTCAATCCAAATAAGCATAAAATAACAGATGAATTTATCAGTATAATGTACAGTATGAGTTTATATCCAAAAATCACCAGGCCAAGCAGAATTACATCCCATAGTGCCACCTTAATTGATAATATATTCAGCAATGATATTGAGAATAACACTGTGAGTGGATTATTAATCAATGACATTAGTGATCATCTACCAGTTTTCATCGTTTATAATAGAAACCATCGGCGGAATCAGCCAGAGGAGAAAATAAAATACAGGCGAGTGCGGACAGAGGAAAACATGAACACACTAAAGAAGGATTTACAGGAGCAAAACTGGGAAAAGGTATACAGTGAAAGTGATGTTGATAGTGCATATGAAACTTTTTTACAAATACTTACATCATTATATGATAAAAATTGTCCAATTAAACAAGACTACAGAAAACAAAAAATCCAAGATCGACCATGGATGACGAAAGGGTTACGAAATGCATGTAATAAGAAAAATACACTGTATAGAGAATTCATAAAACTAAAGACTAAAGAGGCAGAAAATAGATATAAGAAATACAAAAATAGATTAACTAATATTATACGGGTATGTAGGAAGGAATATTATAGTAACATATTATATAATAACAAAAACAATATTAAAGGAATATGGGATATATTAAATAGCATTATCAAAAATGGTAATAAAAAACAGAGTTACCCTCAGTATTTCATTGATAATAATGTCAAGAAGGAAAATAAGGATGAGGTAGTCAACGGTTTTAATAATTTTTTTGTAAATATTGGACCAAGCTTGGCAGAAAAAATTCCCGATTCCCAACCTGAGGATTGGGATAATAATCTCATAGAAAGAAATCCCTGTTCAATGTTCCTCACAGCAGTGGATGGAAATGAAATTATAGACATTGTGAGTAATTGTAAATATAAAACATCTACCGATTTAAATGAAATTGATATGGTGGTGGTAAAACAGGTCATTGAATGGATTGTAGAACCATTAACATACATCTGTAATTTATCATTTCAAACCGGTAAATTTCCCAATCAAATGAAAATAGCTAAGGTTGTGCCGCTGTATAAGACTGGGGATAGACACCACTTCACAAATTATAGACCTGTTTCTTTGCTTCCACAATTTTCCAAAATATTAGAAAAGTTATTCAATAATAGATTAGACAAATTCATAAATAAACATAAATTACTTACTGATAGTCAATATGGATTCAGAGCACATAGTTCAACATCACTTGCATTAATAGAATCAGTTGAGGAGATTACAAACGCCATAGACCACAAATTACATTCAGTTGGAATATTTATAGCCTTAAAAAGGCTTTTGATACAATTAATCATGACATATTAATCAATAAACTTGAACAGTATGGGATTAGGGGGTTGGTGTTGCACTGGGTGAGAAGCTACTTAAGTAACAGAAAACAGTTTGTGAAGTTGGGGGAATATACATCATCATGCTTGGACAATGCTTGTGGCGTCCCACAGGGGTCAGTATTGGGTCCAAAACTGTTTCTAATTTATATAAATGATATTGTCAATGTTTCCAAAATATTAAAATTAGTATTATTTGCAGATGACACAAGCATTTTTTGTTCAGGGGGGGATTTGCAGGAGTTACTGAGGAGGATCAGTATAGAAATGGGAAAATTGAAAATATGGTTTGACAGAAATAAATTATCATTAAACTTAAGTAAAACAAAATACATGTTATTTGGCTATTGTAATACAGACATACAGGTTCAGTTACAAGTCGAGGGGGTAGATATTGAAAGGGTACATGAAAATAAGTTTCTGGGGGTGATAATAGATGATAAGATAAACTGGAAGACTCATATAAAACATATACAAAGTAAACTGTCAAGAAGCATTTCAGTTCTAAACAAAGCGAAACATATTCTGGACCACAACTCACTCCACATTCTTTACTGCTCACTGGTTTTACCATATTTACAGTACTGTGCAGAGGTATGGGGTAATACTTATAAAGGTACAACACAATCACTATCAGTAATGCAGAAAAGAGCTATAAGAATTATTCATAATACTGGCTATAGAGCTCATACAAATCCACTATTTTTACAATCCAAATTCTTAAAATTCACAGACTTGGTTCATTTTCAAACAGTACAAATTGTGTATAAAGCAATAAACAATTTACTTCCAGCAAATATTAAAAATATGTTTTTTAACAGATCAGGGGATTACAGTCTGAGGGGGAAATTTAATTTAAAGCATCAGTGGGCACGAACAATATTAAAAGGTTTCTGTATTTCTGTCTGTGGGGTGAGGATGTGGAACAGATTGGGAGTGGGGCTCAAGCAATGTCCAAGCATGAACCAGTTCAAACAGCGGTACAAAAATATGTTTTTTTCTGGGTATAGGGAGGAGGAAGGGTAATGAGGGTTAGGGTGTTTTTGTTTTTTGCTTCGGCTTGTAAATATATAGTATTTTGTATGTAAGTAGGTATGTGTAGGTGTATATTTATGTTTGTGTATATATATGTGTATATATGTATATGTGTATATATGTATATGTGTATATATGTGTATGTATATGTGTATGTATGTTGATGTGTATATGTATGTGTATGTGTATATATATATATATATATATATATATTGATATCGGTTTAGGTGTGTAGGAATCTATGTGTATATGTGGCATGTGGTATTACTGGTTGTGGGGAAGAAGGGGTAGGGATAAATAAGCTGATGCTTCACCCTACCCCTTTTCGGACATGTTGGGTACACAGTAGGAACTTTTTTGTTGTTGTCTTTACTGATCTATCTTGTAATTGTTGTTGTATCAAATGTTCGAAATAAACAGTTTTCATTCATTCATTCATTCATTCATTCATTCATTCATTCATTCATTCATTCATGCCTTACCGCCAGATACTGAAACATTCATTTTCACAGCTGTTATGAAATTTCAGGGTTAAAGTTGCCCTTTCATTTTTTGAACATAACTCAGTTGAACTCGTTATGTTTTAAAACATTGTCAGACACCAAACATTGTCCAAATTGGATGATCTTAACATTACTGATCTGATAAATTTAACCAAGGACATAGTAACTCAATATAAAGGTTGGAGGTTTGGCAAACTATGGTTTTGGACAAGACAAGCCATTTGATGTTATTTTTTTAATCACAATCAGAGCATTTTTAAATTTTGACCAATAGTTGACCCCTACCAAAAATGGCCACCACTTTAAAGAAGGACACCACTTTCAAACTTTGGTCCCCGTGAGACTGTCACTGAACATTAAGACTGTCACTCCATTATTAGTATCCTTTGATAAACTTCAATTCATTCACTTTCTTTTCTGGGTCTGTGTTGTGGTGTCAGTCGACCAAGGATCTCATCCCATGTTCCAGAGACTCAGTCAAATCCTGCAACTCTTCCTGGGGAATTTTGAGGTGTTCCCAAGCCAGCTGGGAATCATAATCTCTCCAGTGTGTCCTGGGTCTTTCACAGGGCCTCCTCCCAGTTGGATGTGCCTGGAACACCTCCATAGGGAGACACAACCAGAGGGAATCCTCACCAGATGCCCAAACCACCTCAGCTGAGTTCCTCCCGGATAGTCGAGGTTCTAACCCCATCCAAATTTCATGACCATAGGTGAGGATAGGTGTGTAAGTTGATTGGTAAATCAAGAGTCTTGCCTTCTGGCTCTGCTACTTCTTCACCATGACTGCACAGCATCCATAAAACATCAGATGATACCCCAATCCATCTCATGGTCCAATTTACCCCCACTCATGAACAAAAAAATGAGATACTTAAACTCCTCCACTTGGTAACAATATAACTCGGCCCCCTGGAGAAGTTGGCCCAGTTTAACAACTCAGCCCGGGTTAGGGGTAGGACTAGCCAAGAGCCCAATTCATACCTGGGGTTGAGTTTGCATTGGGCTGACTTCTCCTGTATCCCTCCACTTAGAGTGATAGCTCTCTCCTGAACCAGAGGGCACAATCCACCCTTTTCCGATAGAGGGCTGTGGTCTCAGATTTGGAAGAGCTGGTCCTGGTTTCATAAAGAAGCCTAATCTTGTTTAGTCAACTAAACTCACTTAGTTGACAATTTTTTTTTGACGTTAGTCGTTGCACAAAGAGCTTAATCAGCTAAAGTTTCACGTTACCTGATTAAAGTTTTGAGCCTAGTACAGAGCAGGCTAATCTTATTTTAGTCGACAATACCTAAGTGTCTTACATAAAAAAACAGTGGCTATTATGTACCAGTACATGATGGAACACTCAAGAGCACCCCTACGTTGTTGGTATTCCTCCAAAAGGAGAACTTCCTCCGCTTTTGGCCATGGTTGCAGCAGACGACTGCCATGATGTGTTTGTGACAGTTCTCACATATAGCCACTGGGCGTCACTGTTTCACTGAGCAGCGTTATGTGCATATAAAGGCTCAAAGGAAGTGTAGAAGCAGAACTGCTAGGCTAAGTGCTGAGCATGTTGTTCTGCAATTCGTATGTACGAGGTCTCTTAGATAATAAACCGACCCTTTTATTTTTTTTTTAACTATATGGATTTGAATGACATGCGATTACACCAATCATGCTTGAACCCTCGTGCGCATGCGTGAGTTTTTTCACGCGTGTCGGTGACGTCATTTCCCTGTGGGCAGGCCTTGAGTGAGATGTGGTCCCACCCTCTCGGCTGAATTCCTTTGTTTCACACGCTGCTCGAGGCGGCGCGCGTTGCTTTATCAAAATTTTTTCTGGACCTGTGAGGAATATCCGAGTGGACACTATTCGAGAAATTAAGCTGGTTTTCTGTGAAAAGTTTAACGGCTGATGAGAGATTATGGGGTGTTTCTGTCGGTGTAAGGACTTCCCACGGAGCGGGACGTCCTGCAGCGCTTCCAGGCGCTGTCGTCGGCCTGTTTCGAGCTGAAAACATCCTAATTTAAGGCTTAATTCACCCAGGACATCGTGAGAGAACAGAGAAGATTCAGAAGAGGCCGGCATGAGGAATTTATGCGGACATTCCACTGTTTAAGGACATTTTTTTAATTAAAGACGTACGCGCAAATTCGCCGAGTCGTTTCCGTGACGACTCGGCAAATCTGTGTGCGCCGCGACAGGAAAAACACCTCCGTGTTGAAAACCATTTGTAGAATTCAGGTGGCTTTTAATGGCTTTCAACAAGTGAGTAACTGAGAAATTGTTTAACAGCTTGGGCATGTTCCAACTTGCCCGTTAAGATTTCCAACGGAGGTGTTTTTCCTGCCGCGACCCCCCGCGGTCGGGTCCAGCCCGACATGCGACTCTGCCCGCACGTTCTTTCATTACAAAATGACCGTTAACAATGGAATGTCCGAATAAACTCCTCATGCCGACTTCTTCTGAAAGTTCTCTGTTCTCTGACGACTTACTGCGTCAACAGAGCCTGAAATGTGGAAGTTTTCAACTTGAAACGGCGAGACGCTGCTGCCTCGAAGCGCAGATCGCCGTCAGGCGCCGTGGACCGTCCTTAAAGCGACACTACCAGACCAAAATCTCTCATCAGCCGTTAAAATTTTTACCGAAAACCAGCTGAATTTATTGAATGGTGTCCACTCAGTTGTGCCTTACAGTTTTGAAAATTTTTTTATCAAACAAAGCAACAGTCTCTGAGCCATTCCTAAACAATGAAAAAAATCGACGAGCGGGTGGACGACTCCTCACTCAAAGACTGCCCACAGGCGAATGACGTAACTGACAGGCGTGAAAAAACTCTCGCATGCCTACAAGGGTTCAAGCATGTCTGATGTAATCACATGTGATTCAAATCCATATGGTTTTTGAAAAAAATAATAAGGTCGGATACTTTTCTAATACACCTCGTATTCAAAAATGTCATTAAAGCCAGTTAACGAAACAAAGGCTGGATAGTTCATGACAGTGACCAACCTGGAAGTAAACAAAACTATTGCGCATTGGAGGCGTTTCTTGGCAACGACACTTGCAAGGCCATTATGCCTGTAAAAATCAACTAACCTAAGACAGCTAATCTACAAGTTTAGCTGTTGGCAACTAAGTAAGTTTAATAGACTGAAAGATTAGACTGCTTTATGAAACTGGGCCCTGATCCTCAATCCAGTCTCTTCACATTCAGCCTCAGACCTGCTCAGTGCAACATCAGAGGTCAATGTCTGATCAAGACAAGAGACCCACATCATTCGCAAAAAGCAGAAACTCTAAAATCACCAAACTGGACAACTTACGGTACCTGACTGTCTTGAAATCTCATATATGAGCAGAAATGGTGACAAGGGACAGTAAATCATCATCATCATCATCACAGCCAGGTTTCCTCAGACAAACAGGGAATTCATATATGAACATTTCTAAGTGACTGAATATGTCATGCAATTGATTTACATCAATCATTAAGAAACACAAAGAGTATGGTACTCTCTGTAGGCACTGGAACAAGATTCTATGGAAAGATCAAATCAAGATTAACCTAGTGGTTGGATTGTGTTTAACTGTAATTAGGATCAGTTAAATGCAGAAGACAAATGTCGTATGTATGTACGTAATGACAATAAAGGCCCTTCTAGTACCATGATGACGGGAAAAGACACCAGTGGAGAAGGAAAGAAAGAGCTCCTGATCCAAAGTATACCACATCATCTGTCAAACTTGGTGTAAGCTGCCACACATGTCCACACTGCAACTTTCTGCTCAGGTTCAGGAAAATGCTGACAAACTGATTCAATAGTACATCACAATGTCGATGGAAAATGACCCAAAGCAACAAAAGAGCTCCTCAAGACAGAAATGATTTACTTAGGACAAAACCAAAGGCAGAAAGACCCACAAACAAGCAGCAACTGAAGGAGGCTGCAGGAAAGGCCTGACAAAGCAGAAATGCTCTCATCATTCATTTAGTGATTCCATTCTTTCCAGACTTCAGTCATTAGCTGCACTTACATGGACAGAAATAAATCTGATCTGAACCTGATTAAGACAATACTCTAAATAAGACACTGTCATGTAAACATCATTTTCTGATTGCTTTAATGTGAATTAGGTCACCATTAGAGTAAGCAATAATCTAATTAAGACATGTAGAGTAGTCTGATTTCTGAAGTACTTTGGAGACGTGCATGCACTTTTATCAGCCTGTGATGAACTATTTGAGTTTTCACAGCTTTCTGCAACCCATAACAGCCATGAATTATTTCTGTAACATGTAAAGAGGAATATATATGCACTATTCCATTAATGACTCATGTGAACACCATAATCCAAAAATTGTTTTTATTGAGAATAAGATCAACTAGCCAGATTATTGCTGTCTATGTAAACATAGTCACTGCAAAGGATTTTCACCCAAATATTAACTACAATACTTGTATTTATAATTGTGTTAGTTTGTCCAATTACATTTGGCTTCTGGAAATGGGGGGTCTAATCCAGTGGTAAGCTTCAATGGGCTCAGATGAGGCCCTCCTGTAAAAAGAAAAAGTTGCAGTTCCTTGACTGGCCACTTGAGTTTGGCTCCAAAAACGAGCGGGTTCCCATTCAAGTCCATGTTAAAATGTCCAACTTCAGAGCAGAAATAAACATATTTACAGGCTAGTAAAAAAAAAACAAAAAAAAAACAAAAAAAAAACCAGACAAGTATTTTGGTCTCTATAGATAGTTTCCCCTCCATCATAACTGTAAGGTTGGTGCATTTTTTTTCTAATGGCTGCTGAGCTGATCATCATTGTCTGTTGGTAGCTGTTGCTGTCTTGGTGTTGGGAGCATTTTATGACAAAACACTTGGATTGTAGTTTGTTGTGTAGTGAAATGTCCTAACAGTTTATCTAAGATGTCCCTGCTAATATTTGGATGGAGTCCTGCTCGGACTCCGGCAAAGACGGTCGCATTCCTCCCCTCTCCTCTCTATCTCTGCTCCGACCTTCAAAGTCCTAGCTTCACCAGACTGTAAATTCTTCAAATTAAGGTTTAGATTAACAATAGAATTGTTCAGCTGGTCTCTCAGCGCTATTGACACTATTTTTTTTTTTGACAAGGAGATCAGGGTTGGGGACCCTGCGTGCCCTGATGGAACCTACCCAGCGGCTATGCTCTTGCCACCTGAGAGAATGGAGTGTGACATGTGGCTCCATTCTCTGTGGAAGACATTGAAGATTCATTCCTATTCGCTTTCATGGTGGGAGGTTTGATGCTGATTTGTCTGTGCGCTGCCCTGACCCACAGGAATATTAGCAAGACGGCTGCTTCCAGAATTTCGTCCCCTCATCAGTCACACACACACACACACAAATCCAACCAAATCCACTACATCATAACCCGTCTGGGGTCTTGAAGAAGATGAAGTTAGTGTAGCGGGATGAAAGTCCCGGGTCCCAATTGAAAAGACGTTCCAGCTAGCCTGGCTAACGGGGAGTTCCCCTTTGGCTGACCTGGTAGAGGAACGGCCTTTTGGTGTGAGCCGCGTGGGTTCGATCCCCCACCGTCGTCCCGGCTATGAAGGTCCTTCTGCTTCAATCTGGCGTCACGAACAGGATGTGGATCACAGAGTATGCTAACATGCACCTGTGACTTTGGGACGAAGTAAAAAATGGTGGGGAGATGTGTAGCGGGATGAAAGTCCCGGGTCCCAATTGAAAAGACGTTCCCGCTAGCCTGGCTAACGGGGAGTTCCCCTTTGGCTGACCTGGTAGAGGAACGGCCTTTTGGTGTGAGCCACGTGGGTTCGATCCCCCACCGTCGTCCTGGCCACGAAGGTCCTGCTGCTTCATTAGGATGAAAACCTGGACAAATGTCTGATGTGTTTTGTCACTGAGGAAGTACATAAAGTCCTTTTTTTTGGAAGTACATGAAGTTGGTGCACGGCACCACGGACTACATCGTCAGAATTATTTTTGAACTATCTAACTGTTTTTCCAAGTTGACTGAGAACAATTCTGGTCTTGTGTTGGACTGTTGACATCAAAGCACCAGTGACGCACCAAAATTGTAAGTCCCTTTTTTGTTGTTTATGAAATGATAAGAATATATTTTAGCCATTATATAAACATATAATTAATGGCTTTTTTTTATTCTTTCAATGGAATGAATATTTAATTCGGCGAATGCCGGAACTTACCATTCCTGGGCTTCACCTCGTTGAATAGAACATTCCATCTTTCACCTCATGAAATATTCTTACCAATGAACACATAAACATTCATTATTTGTATGCTATAACCTGCATGTCTTTGGATGTGAGAGGAAGCACCAGGAAGGAACCCACGCAAACACGGGGAGAACACGCAAACTCCACACAGATCAGCCTGGACGCAATCCCATAACCTTCTTGCTGTAACGCAACAGCGCTAATCACCAAGTTACCGTGCTGCCTGTTTCATATTCAGTTCTTTAAGGAAATATTATGGAATCTTTGTGAGGAATATTGCTCATAAATGCCTTAACAGATTTCAACAAGATTCATTGGAATGTTAGCGTGTCAGCCAGAAGTTCTTACGGGTTTACGTTATACTACACCACTTATTATATGTATGCAGGATGAAAAATTGAAAACATTTGATCATTAACAAATTTTGAGGACTGTGTAACCTTGACAGAGCTGTGAGTGCTTCCACAGTCCAGATTTTCAGTGGCAAAAAAGGGAATTGTATATATATGTTTTAAATAAGGATGGCAGGCTAATTTATTTTCAAGGTCTGGAAATAAACATTATTTTATAAGTGTTAAAGTTGCTTGACTACATTTGTTCTGACCTCTTCTCATTTTGTCCAGTGGATACTATATTGAATTGGATAATTTTATATACAATTAATTCATATTTAACAAGTTTATTATAAATACTAATAAAGTAGAGGTATAATGTGGAGAATAACACTGGATAAGAATGTCTTATGTCTTGGCCAGTCTGCAACTCTAAAAATGTGTGATTATATTGTGCGACACTACATCCATCAATCAGCGTGAAAGTTAAGTCAACTTCCCCTTAACACTGGTTGGGGAAACCATAGTAACACCAAGTTTATCTGTGTTGCAAATGCAGTTATATGAAACATCATACTGCTGCAGGGATGAAAAATGTTTTTTTTTTTTCGGTTTCCTCTCATATCATCATATTTGATCAAAATGACAGCAGCTCCTGACAAACATCAGAACTCATGCGCTTACTTGAGAATAAATGCTTTGATCTCTATAATTTAACCAGCAGTAACTAAACTGTTTACTGACAGATAAGTGTGTTATGGTTTCTAAAAGATCTAGCCGAACTCAGTTTTGCAGGCAGGAAAACACAAGATGATAAGGTGCAAGAACTAAGGTGATTTATTAAGTCTCCGAAAAATCTCAACAAAAATCCAAAACAGTCTCAAATGTGCACATGACCGAGTTCCCACACACACAAAAAAGAATCCACAGAGCAACAGAAAACACACTCCAAAAACAAACCACAATGTCACTTAATCAAGACACAGCGAACTTCAAAAAAACAAACGAACAAGAACCAATAGACAGCGAGAAGCATCAACAATGAACCAGCACTGACTCACAAACAGGGAAGTGCTTAAATAACCAGGTGAAATTAACAACAGGTGAGTGACATATGAGGGGCGGAGCTTAAGACTCACGTGGGAAAAACAGAGTGCAGGGAGATGAAATAACTGAACAGACAAAAACAGTGTGAGAATAATCATGATGATAAAATGACCGACAGGTGAGAAGGAAATAAAATACCACAACCAACCACAACAGAAGAAGAGGAGAAATCTTAAAACCACAACTAACATAGAACTCAGGAGCTAATAAAGTGCAAACGTGAATGAACTTACATAGTAACATAAGGAGGTGATCAGCACACAAAGACTATAAGAACTAATAATGACCAAAATCCAGAATTAAAGCAACAAAGTGATAAAACTGGATAACAATAAACATTAAACCTAACAAAGGACATGAACACCGTGCACACAGGAAGCAGGTGGATTTAACAGTAAACAACACAGCAGGTGATCAGTGCGGGAACACAAACATAAAACCAACACAGTGCAGAGTAGCTACCTAAACTCTGTGAGTGAGATAGATAATCTCATCAATAGCTTTACATCCTCATTGAGCACAACTTTGGATGCTGTAGCTCCTCTGAAAGAGAGAGCCTTAAATCAGAAATGCTTGACTCTGTGGTATAACCCACAAACTCGCAGCTTAAAGCAGATAACCCATAAGCTGGAGAGAAAATGGCGTCTCACTAATTAAGAAGATCTTCATTTAGCCTGGAAAAAGAGTCTGTTGCTCTATAAATAAAGCCCTCCGTAAAGCTAGGACATCTTACTATTCATCACTAATTGAAGAAAATAAGAACAACACCAGGTTTCTTTTCAGCACTGTAGCCAGGCTGACAAAGAGTCAGAGCTCTATTGAGCCGAGTATTCCTTTAACTTTAACTAGTAATGACTTCATGACTTTCTTTGCTAATAAAATTTTAACTATTAGAGAAAAAAATACTCATAACCATCCCAAAGACATATCTTTATGTTCGGCTGCCTTCAGTAATGCTGGTATTTGGCTAGACTCTTTCTATCCGATTGTTCTATCTGAGTTATTTTCATTAGTTACTTCCTCCAAACCATCAACATGTCTATTAGACCCCATTCCTACCAGGCTGCTCAAGGAAGCCCTACCATTAGTTAATGCTTCGATCTTAAATATGATCAATCTATCTTTATTAGTTGGCTATGTACCACAGGCTTTTAAGGTGGCAGTAATTAAACCATTACTTAAAAAGCCATCACTTGACCCAGCTATCTTAGCTAATTATACGTCAATCTCCAACCTTCCTTTTCTCTCAAAAATTCTTGAAAGGGTAGTTGTAAAACAGCTAACTGATCATCTGCAGAGGAATGGTCTATTTGAAGAGTTTCAGTCAGGTTTCAGAATTCATCATAGTACAGAAACAGCATTAGTGAAGGTTACAAATGATCTTCTTATGGCCTCAGACAGTGGACTCATCTCTGTGCTTGTTCTGTTAGACCTCAGTGCTGCTTTTGATACTGTTGACCATAAAATTTTATTACAGAGATTAGAGCATGCCATAGGTATTAAAGGCACTGCGCTGCAGTGGTTTGAATCATATTTATCTAATAGATTACAATTTGTTCATGTAAATGGGGAGTCTTCTTCACAGACTAAGGTTAATTATGAAGTTCCACAAGGTTCTGTGCTGGGACCAATTTTATTCACTTTATACATGCTTCACTTAGGCAGTGTTATTAGAAAGCATTGCTTAAATTTTCATTGTTACGCAGATGATACCCAGCTTTATCTATCCATGAAGCCAGAGGACACACACCAATTAGTTAAACTGCAGGATTGTCTTACAGACATAAAGACATGGATGACCTCTAATTTCCTGCTTTTAAACTCAGATAAAACTGAAGTTATTTTACTTGGTACTCTGGATGGCATTACCCTGACCTCTAGTAATACTGTGAGAAATCTTGGAGTCATTTTTGATCAGGATATGTCCTTCAATGCGCACATTAAGCAAATATGTAGGACTGCTTTTTTTATGTAGCACTTGTCTCAGAGTGATGCTGAAAAGCTAATTAATGCATTTATTTCTTCTAGGCTGGACTACTGTAATTCATTATTATCAGGTTGTCCTAAAAGTTCCCTGAAAAGCCTTCAGTTAATTCAAAATGCTGCAGCTAGAGTGCTGACAGGGACTAGAAGGAGAGAGCATATTTCACCCATATTGGCTTCTCTTCATTGTCTCCCTGTTAATTCCAGAATATAATTTAAAAATTCTTCTTCTTACTTATAAGGTTTTGAATAATCAGGTCCCATCTTATCTTAGGGACCTCTTAGTACCATATCACCCCAATAGAGTGCTTCGCTCTCAGACTGCAGGCTTACTTGTAGTTCCTAGGGTTTGTAAGAGTAGAATGGGAGGCAGAGCCTTCAGCTTTCAGGCTCCTCTCCTGTGGAACCAGCTCCCAATTCGGATCAGGGAGACAGACACCCTCTCTACTTTTAAGATTAAGCTTAAAACTTTCCTTTTTGAAAAAGCTTATAGTTAGGGCTGGATCAGGTGACCCTGAACCATCCCTTAGTTATGCTGCTATAGACTTAGACTGCTGGGGGGTTCCCATGATGCACTAAGTGTTTCTTTCTCCTTTTGCTCTGTATGCACCACTCTGCATTTTGTCATTAGTGATTGATCTCTGCTGTCTTCCACAGCATGTCTTTTTCCTGATTCTCTCCCCTCAGTCCCGACCAGTCCCAGCAGAAGACTGCTCCTTGCTGAGCCTGGTTCTGCTGGAGGTTTCTTCCTGTTAAAAGGGAGTTTTTCCTTCCCACTGTCACCAAGTGCTTGCTCATAGGGGGTCGTTTTGATCGTTGGGGTTTTTCTGTAATTATTGCATGGCTTTTGCCTTACAATATAAAGCGCCTTGGGGCAACTGTTTGTTGTGATTTGGCGCTATATAAATAAATAAATTGATTTGACAAAAGACAGACAGAGACATCACAGACAACGTGTTGTGTGGGCCGCTGAAGAGGAGGTACTGCTGGCCCACCACCACCAGAGGGCACCCTGCCTGGAGTGCGGGCTCCAGGCACCAGAGGGCGCTGCCGCCTCACAGGAGCAGCCGGGGTGACAGCTGACACTCATCACCTATGACAGCTGTCACCACTCATCTGATCAGCATCGGTATATCAGCAAGACGTCATATCCACCTCTTTGCCGAGATATCGCTTTACCAGGAAGGTAACGTTCTCAGCTGATTGTGAGATTTTTTCGACAGTAACCTTTTGTGTATTGTATAGCAGACTCTTTTTCCAACGAGAGGTGGAGGTGGTTTTCCTGCCTTGTGGATTGCTGGGTGCATACGCGCCCACATTTAATTGTTTTTTTGTTCCTCGCCAGCAGTACCAGGTCCGACACGCGGAGGCAGTGGCCACCTGGGAGTTCGGGACTTGGTGGCTCCAGTATTCCCGGGGTCTGGTGGCGGAGGAAATCGTGTGGTTCCGGTTCTGCTTTGGACAGACGTCTTCTATCTTCGAGCCTGCCCACACGACACCTTTTGTGATTTGACTTTTTGTCTATTGTTGTAATCTGTTGTGTTTGTTGTGCCTTTTCACAACAGTAAAGTGTTGTTATTTGACTTCCTCCATTGTCCGTTCATTTGCGCCCCCTGTTGTGGGTCCGTGTACCTACACTTTCCCAACAGGATATCTCGGCCATCGTCATGGATCCTGAGGGGCGTCAACCGGCTGTTGAACGGCCAATGGAAGAACAGGGCGCACAGGCGTCCGCAGGAGGAATGATCGGTAAGTTGCAGCGGATCCTCACCGCTTTCACGGCTCGGTTGGATTTAATGACCGAGCAGAACGTCCTCCTTAACCGCAGGGTGGAGGCTCTCGCCGCGCAGGTGGAAGCGCGCCCTCAGGGCGCCGCTGCGGCTCTCCCTCCTGTCGACCCTGTGCGTAACAGTGACGTTTCACAGGTCGTTCAACGAGCCCTCCCACCTTCCCCGGAAGCATACATAAGCCCTCCAGAGCCGTACGGAGGTTGTGTGGAGACGTGCGCGGATTTCCTTATGCAGTGTTCGCTCGTCTTCGCACAACGTCCTGTCATGTACGCGACTGATGCCATTAAGATAGCTTATGTAATAAACCTGCTTCGCGGTGAGGCACGCGCTTGGGCTACAGCGCTCTGGGAGCAGAATTCACGGCTCCTTCAGACATATGATGGGTTTGTGAGGGAGTTCAGAACAGTGTTCGATCACCCAAATAGAGGAGAGACCGCTTCAGCCGTGCTGCTGTCAATGAGACAGGGGCGCCGGAGTGCAGCTGCCTATGCAGTCGACTTCCGCATCGCGGCTGCGAGGTCCGGCTGGAATAGCACTGCCCTCCGCGCCGCCTTTGTAAACGGACTGTCATTGGTTCTAAAGGAGCACCTGGTGGCTAAGGATGAACCGCGGGATTTAGATGGGCTTATTGATCTCGTAATACGATTAGACAATCGGTTAGAAGAACGCCGTCGGGAACGAGACGAAGGGCGTGGCCGGGCACGCGCCGTCCCTCTCCCTTCCGGTTCCGACCGCGTTCCGCCCTCCCCACGCTCCACGGCCCCTACGCTCCGTGTGGTTACAGCTCCCCCTGCTGACAAAGCTATGGACACGAGCAGGGCCACATTTAGGGCACCAGATAGACAGAGGAGGCTGGCCCGCGGAGCGTGTTTTGTTTGTGGCTCGATAGAGCATCAGGTAAGAGACTGCCCCGAGCGGTTAAACACCAACGCCCGCCCCTAGAAACTGGGCTAGGGGTGGGCCGAGACATTCACGTGGGACACACCCACATTGCCACACGACTCCCAGTTACAATCCTTTATGAGGATTTAACCCTGAAGGCCCCAGCACTGGTGAACACGGGCTCTGAAGGGAATCTGTTAGACAGCAGATGGGCCAGGGAGATAGGGCTCCCTCTGGTGGCGCTTACCTCGCCTGTGCAGGTACGGGCACTAGATGGCTCCCTACTCCCTCCAATCACACATAAGACACCACCAGTAACTCTGGTGGTGTCAGGAAATCACCGGGAGGAGATCGAGTTTTTTGTGACTCCTGCTACCTCCCGTGTGATTTTAGGGTTCCCCTGGATGTTAAAACACAATCCCCGGATCGATTGGCCGTCTGGGGTAGTGGTTCAGTGGAGCGAGACCTGCCATCGGGTATGTTTAGGTTCCTCGGTTCCTCCCGGTTCCCAGGCTAAGGAGGAGGTCAGAGTCCCGCCCAATCTAGGGACGGTGCCGGTGGAGTACCACGACCTTGTAGATGTGTTCAGTAAGGATCTGGCGCTCACCCTTCCCCCCCACCGTCCGTACGATTGTGCCATTGATTTGGTTCCAGGCGGTGAGTTCCCGTGCAGCAGGCTGTACAACCTCTCACGACCTGAGCGCGAATCAATGGAGACCTACATTCGGGACTCTTTAGCCGCCGGGTTGATCCGGAATTCCACCTCCCCGATGGGTGCAGGTTTCTTTTTTGTGGGTAAAAAAGACGGCGGACTTCGTCCATGCATTGATTATAGGGGACTGAACAAAATCACGGTTCGTAATCGATACCCGTTGCCCCTGTTGGATTCAGTGTTCACGCCCCTGCATGGAGCCCAAATATTCACTAAGCTAGATCTTAGAAATGCGTATCACCTGGTTCGGATCCGGAAGGGAGACGAGTGGAAGACGGCATTTAACACCCCCTTAGGTCACTTTGAGTACCTGGTCATGCCGTTCGGCCTCACAAACGCCCGCGCGACGTTCCAAGCTTTAGTTAATGATGTCTTGCGGGATTTCCTGCACCGATTCGTCTTCGTATATCTAGACGATATACTCATCTTTTCTCCGGATCCTGAGACTCATGTCCGGCATGTACGTCAGGTCCTGCAGCGGTTGTTGGAGAACCGGCTGTTTGTGAAGGGCGAGAAGTGTGAGTTTCACCGCACATCTTTGTCCTTCCTGGGGTTTATCATCTCCCCCAACTCCGTCGCTCCTGATCCGGCCAAGGTTGCGGCGGTGAGAGACTGGCCCCAACCCACTAGCCGCAGGAAGCTGCAACAGTTCCTCGGCTTTGCAAATTTCTACAGGAGGTTCATTAAGGGCTACAGTCAGGTAGTTAGCCCCCTGACAGCCCTGACCTCACCAAAAGTCCCCTTCACCTGGTCGGATCGTTGCGATGCCGCGTTCAAGGAGCTGAAACGGCGCTTCTCGTCTGCACCCGTTCTTGTGCAGCCCGATCCTAGTCGCCAGTTAGTGGTTGAAGTGGACGCCTTGGACTCAGGGATAGGAGCTGTGCTTTCCCAGAGCGGGAAGACCGATAAGGTCCTTCACCCGTGTGCCTATTTTTCCCGCAGGTTGACCCCGGCCGAACGGAACTATGACGTCAGCAATCGAGAACTCCTTGCGGTGAAAGAGGCTCTTGAAGAGTGGAGACATCTGTTGGAGGGAACGTCCGTGCCATTCACGGTTTTCACTGACCACCGGAACCTGGAGTATATCAGGACCGCCAAGCGGCTGAACCCCAGGCAAGCCCGCTGGTCACTGTTCTTCGGCCGTTTTGACTTCCGGATCACCTACCGTCCCGGGACCAAAAACCAGAGATCGGATGCCTTGTCCCGGGTACATGAAGATGAAGTCAAAACGGAGTTGTCGGATCCACCGGAACCCATCATCCCGGAGTCCACTATCGTGGCCACCCTTACCTGGGACGTAGAGAGAACCGTCCGGGAGGCCCTGGCACGAAGCCCGGACCCCAGAACTGGGCCGGAACAGACTCTACGTCCCACCAGAAGCTAGGGCTGCAGTTCTGGACTTCTGTCACGGCTCTAAGCTCTCCTGTCATCCAGGGGTGCGAAGAACCATGGCAGTTGTCCGGCAGCGCTTCTGGTGGGCGTCCCTAGAGGCCGACATCCGGGATTATATCCAGGCCTGCACCACCTGTGCCAGGGGCAAGGCTGACCATCGCAGGGCTTCGGGACTGCTCCAGCCGCTGCCTGTGCCCCATCGCCCCTGGTCCCACATCGGCCTGGATTTTGTCACGGGCCTCCCGCCGTCCCAGGGCAACACCACCATCCTCACGATAGTGGACCGATTCTCCAAGGCGGCCAACTTCGTGGCCCTCCCGAAGCTCCCGACGGCCTAGGAGACAGCGGACCTCCTGGTCCACCACGTCATCCGGTTGCATGGGATCCCAACAGACATCATCTCCGATCGCGGTCCCCAGTTCTCCTCGCACGTCTGGAGGAGCCAGTGTTCGCTCGTCTTCGCACAACGTCCCGTCATGTACGCGACTGATGCTAGCAAGATAGCTTATGTTATAACTCTGCTTCGCAGTGAGGCACGCGCTTGGGCTACAGCGCTCTGGGAGCAAAATTCACGGCTCCTTCAGACATATGATGGGTTTGTGAGGGAGTTCAGAACAGTGTTCGATCACCCAAATAGAGGAGAGACCGCTTCAGCCGTGCTGCTGTCAATGAGACAGGGGCGCCGGAGCGCAGCTGCTTATCAATCAATCAATCAACTTTTTCTTATATAGCGCCAAATCACAACAAACAGTTGCCCCAAGGCGCTCCATATTGTAAGGCAAGGCCATACAATAATTATGAAAAACCCCAACGGTCAAAACGACCCCCTATGAGCAAGCACTTGGCCACAGTGGGAAGGAAAAACTCCCTTTTAACAGGAAGAAACCTCCAGCAGAACCAGGCTCAGGGAGGGGCAGTCTTCTGCTGAGACTGGTTGGGGCTGAGGGAAAGAACCAGGAAAAAGACATGCTGTGAAGGGGGGCAGAGATCGATCACTAATGATTAAATGCAGAGTGATGCATACGGAGCAAAAAGAGAAAAAAAACAGTGCATCATGGGAACCCCCCCACAGTCTACGTCTAAAGCAGCATAACCAAGGGATGGTCCAGGGTCACCCGATCCAGCCCTAACTATAAGCCTTAGCGAAAAGGAAAGTTTTAAGCCTAATCTTAAAAGTAGAGAGGGTATCTGTCTCCCTGATCTGAATTGGGAGCTGGTTCCACAGGAGAGGAGCCTGAAAGCTGAAGGCTCTGCCTCCCATTCTACTCTTACAAACCCTAGGAACTACAAGTAAGCCTGCAGTCTGAGAGCGAAGCGCTCTAATGGGGTAATATGGTACTACGAGGTCCCTAAGATAAGATGGGACCTGATTATTCAAAACCTTATAAGTAAGAAGAAGAATTTTAAATTCTATTCTAGAATTAACAGGGAGCCAATGAAGAGAGGCCAACACGGGTGAGATATGCTCTCTCCTGCTAGTCCCCGTCAGTACTCTAGCTGCAGCATTCTGAACCAACTGAAGGCTTTTTAGGGAACTTTTAGGACAACCTGATAATAATGAATTACAATAGTCCAGCCTAGAGGAAATAAGTGCATGAATTAGTTTTTCAGCATCACTCTGAGACAAGACCTTTCTGATTTTAGAGATATTGCGTAAATGCAAAAAGGCAGTCCTACATATTTGTTTAATATGCGCTTTGAATGACATATCCTGATCAAAAATGACTCCAAGATTTCTCACAGTATTACTAGAGATCAGGGAAATGCCATCCAGAGTAACGATCTGGTTAGACACCATGCTTCTAAGATTTGTGGGGCCAAGTACAATAACTTCAGTTTTATCTGAGTTTAAAAGCAGGAAATTAGAGGTCATCCATGTCTTTATGTCTGTAAGACAATCCTGCAGTTTAGCTAATTGGTGTGTATCCTCTGGCTTCATGGATAGATAAAGCTGGGTATCATCTGCGTAACAATGAAAATTTAAGCAATACCGTCTAATAATACTGCCTAAGGGAAGCATGTATAAAGTGAATAAAATTGTAATCTATTAGACAAATATGATTCAAACCACCGCAGCGCAGTGCCTTTAATACCTATGACATGCTCTAATCTCTGTAATAAAATTTTATGGTCAACAGTATCAAAAGCAGCACTGAGGTCCAACAGAACAAACACAGAGATAAGTCCACTGTCCGAAGCCATAAGAAGATCATTTGTAACCTTCAGTAATGCGGTTTCTGTACTATGATGAATTCTAAAACCTGACTGAAACTCTTCAAATAGACCATTCCTCTGCAGGTGATCAGTTAGCTGTTTTACAACTACCCTCTCAAGAATCTTTGAGAGAAAAGGAAGGTTGGAGATTGGCCTATAATTAGCTAAGATAGCTGGGTCAAGTGATGGCTTTTTAAGTAATGGTTTAATTACTGCCACCTTAAAGGCCTGTGGTACATAACCAACTAACAAAGATAGATTGATCATATTTAAGATTGAAGCATTAAATAATGGTAGGACTTCCTTGAGCAGCCTGGCAGGAATGGGGTCTAATAAGCATGTTGATGGTTTGGATGAAGTAACTAATGAAAATAACTCAGACAGAACAATCGGAGAGAAAGAGTCTAACCAAATACCGGCATCACTGAAAGCAGCCAAAGATAACGATACATCTTTGGGATGGTTATGAGTAATTTTTTCTCTAATAGTCAAAATTTTGTTAGCAAAGAAAGTCATGAAGTCATTACTAGTTAAAGTTAATGGAATACTCAGCTCAATAGAGCTCTGACTCTTTGTCAGCCTGGCTACAGTGCTGAAAAGAAACCTGGGGTTGTTCTTATTTTCTTCAATTAGTGATGAGTAGAAAGATGTCCTAGCTTTACGGAGGGCTTTTTTATAGAGCAACAAACTCTTTTTCCAGGCTAAGTGAAGATCTTCTAAATTAGTGAGACGCCATTTCCTCTCCAACTTACGGGTTATCTGCTTTAAGCTACGAGTTTGTGAGTTATACCACGGAGTCAGACACTTCTGATTTAAAGCTCTCTTTTTCAGAGGAGCTACAGCATCCAAAGTTGTCTTCAATGAGGATGTAAAACTATTGACGAGATACTCTAACTCCCTTACAGAGTTTAGGTAGCTACTCTGCTCTGTGTTGGTATATGACATTAGAGAACATAAAGAAGGAATCATATCCTTAAACCTAGTTACAGCGCTTTCTGAAAGACTTCTAGTGTAATGAAACTTATTCCCCACTGCAGGGTAGTCCATCAGGGTAAATGTAAATGATATTAAAAAATGATCAGACTTCCGTAGTCGACTTCCGCATCGCGGCGGCGAGGTCCGGCTGGAATAGCACTGCCCTCCGTGCCGCCTTCGTAAACGGACTGTCGTTGGTCCTGAAGGAGCACCTGGTGGCTAAGGACGAACCGCGGGATTTGGACGGGCTTATTGATCTGGTTATACGATTAGACAATCGGTTAGAAGAACGCCGTCGGGAACGAGACGAAGGGCGTAGCCGGGCATGCGCCGTCCCTCTCCCTTCCGGTTCCAACCGAGCTCCGCCCTCCCCACGCTCCACGACCTCTACGCTCCGTGTGGTTACAGCTCCCCCTGCTGATGAAGCTATGGACACGAGCAGGGCCACATTTAGACCACCGGATAGACAGAGGAGGCTGGTCCGCGGAGCGTGCTTTGTTTGTGGCTCGATAGAGCATCAAGTGAGGGACTGCCCCGAGCGGTTAAACACCAAACGCCCGCCCCTAGAAACTGGGCTAGGGGTGGGCCAAGACATTCACGTGGGACACACCCATATTGCCACACGACTCCCGGTTACAATCCTTTATGAGGATTTAACCCTTCAGGCCCCAGCACTGGTGGACACGGGCTCTGAAGGGAATTTGCTAGACAGCAAATGGGCCAGGGAGGCAGGGCTCCCTCTGGTGGCACTTACTTCACCTGTGCAAGTACGGGCACTAGATGGCTCCCTACTCCCTTTAATCACACATAAGACACCTCCAGTAACTCTGGTGGTGTCAGGGAACCACCGGGAGGAGATTGAGTTTTTTGTGACTCCTGCCACCTCCCGCGTGATTCTAGGGTTCCCCTGGATGTTAAAACACAATCCCCAGATCGATTGGCCGTCCGGGGTCGTGGTTCGGTGGAGCGAGACCTGCCATCGGGTATGTTTAGGTTCCTCGGTTCCTCCCGGTTCCCAAGCTAAGGAGGAGGTCAGAGTCCCGCCCAATCTTGGGACAGTGCCGGTGGAGTACCACGACCTTGTGGACGTGTTCAGCAAGGATCTTTCGCTCACCCTTCCCCCACACCGCCCGTACGATTGTGCCATTGATTTGGTTCCAGGCGTTGAGTTCCCGTCCAGCAGGCTGTACAACCTCTCACGACCTGAGCGCGAATCAATGGAGACCTACATCCGGGACTCTCTAGCTGCTGGGTTGATCCGGAATTCCACCTCCCCGATGGGTGCAGGTTTCTTTTTTGTGGGGAAAAAGGATGGCGGACTTCGTCCATGCATTGATTACAGGGGGCTGAACGAAATCACGGTTCGTAACCGATACCCATTGCCCTTGTTGGATTCAGTGTTCACGCCCCTGCATGGAGCCCAAATGTTCACTAAGCTGGATCTTAGAAATGCGTATCACCTGGTTCGGATCCGGAAGGGAGACGAGTGGAAGACGGCATTTAATACCCCCTTAGGTCATTTTGAGTACCTGGTCATGCCGTTCGGTCTTACAAACGCCCCCGCGACGTTCCAAGCATTGGTTAATGATGTCTTGCGGGATTTCCTGCACCGATTCGTCTTCGTATATCTGGATGATATACTCATCTTTTCTCCGGATCCTGAGACTCATGTCCGACATGTACGTCAGGTCCTGCAGCGGTTGTTGGAGAACTGGCTGTTTGTGAAGGGCGAGAAGTGCGAGTTCCACCGCACTTCTTTGTCCTTCCTGGGGTTTATCATCTCCCCTAACTCCGTCGCTCCTGATCCGGCCAAAGTCGCGGCGGAGAGAGACTTGCCCCAACCCACTAGCCGTAGGAAGCTGCAACAGTTCCTCGGCTTTGCTAATTTCTACAGGAGGTTCATTAAGGGCTACAGTCAGGTAGTTAGCCCCCTGACAGCCCTGACCTCACCAAAAGTCCCCTTCACCTGGTCGGATCGTTGCGATGCCGCGTTCAAGGAGTTGAAACGGCGCTTCTCGTCTGCACCCGTTCTGGTGCAGCCTGATCCTAGTCGCCAGTTAGTGGTTGAAGTGGACGCCTCGGACTCAGGGATAGGAGCCGTGCTTTCCCAGAGTGGGAAGACTGATAAGGTCCTTCACCCGTGTGCCTATTTTTCCCGCAGGTTGACCCCGGCCGAACGGAACTATGACGTCGGCAATCGAGAACTCCTTGCGGTGAAAGAGGCTCTTGAAGAGTGGAGACATCTGTTGGAGGGAACGTCCGTGCCATTCACGGTTTTCACTGACCACTGGAACCTGGAGCATATCAGGGCCGCCAAGCGGCTGAACCCCAGGCAAGCCCGCTGGTCACTGTTCTTCGGCCGTTTTGACTTCCGGATCACCTACCGTCCCGGGACCAAAAACCAAAGATCGGATGCCTTGTCCCGGGTACATGAAGATGAAGTCAAAGCGGAGTTGTCGGATCCACCGGAACCCATCATCCCGGAGTCCACTATCGTGGCCACCCTCACCTGGGACGTAGAGAGAACTGTCCGGGAGGCCCTGGCACGAAGCCCGGACCCCGGAACTGGGCCGAGGAACAGACTCTACGTCCCACCAGAGGCAAGGGCTGCAGTCCTGGACTTCTGTCACGGCTCCAAGCTCTCCTGTCATCCAGGGGTGCGAAGAACCGTGGCAGTTGTTCGGCAGCGCTTCTGGTGGGCGTCCCTAGAGGCCGATGTCCGGGATTATATCCAGGCCTGCACCACCTGCGCCAGGGGCAAGGCGGATCATCGCAGGGCTTCGGGATTGCTCCAGCCGCTACCCGTGCCTCATCGCCCCTGGTCCCACATCGGCCTGGATTTTGTCACGGGCCTCCCACCGTCCCAGGGCAACACCACCATCCTCACGATAGTGGACCGATTCTCCAAGGCAGCCCACTTCGTGGCCCTCCCGAAGCTCCCGACTGCCCAGGAGACAGCGGACCTCCTGGTCCACCATGTCGTCCGGCTGCATGGGATTCCAACAGACATCGTCTCCGATCGCGGCCCCCAGTTCTCCTCGCAAGTCTGGAGGAGCTTCTGCCGGGAACTGGGGGCCACGGTGAGCCTCTCGTCCGGGTATCATCCTCAGACCAACGGGCAAGCAGAACGGGTAAATCAGGAGGTGGAACAGGCCTTGCGCTGCGTGACGGCCGCGCACCCGGCGGCCTGGAGTACCCATTTGGCCTGGATCGAGTATGCCCATAACAGCCAGGTGTCTTCAGCCACCGGCCTCTCCCCTTTTGAGGTGTGTCTGGGGTATCAGCCCCCGTTGTTTCCGGTGGTTGAGGGAGAGGTCGGTGTGCCCTCGGTTCAGGCCCACCTGCGGAAGTGCCGTCGGGTGTGGCGCGCCGCCCGTTCTGCTTTGCTAAAGGCCCGGACGAGGGCAAAAGCCCATGCAGACCGTCGGCGGACCCCAGTCCCTGCGTATCGGCCAGGGCAGGAGGTGTGGTTGTCCACAAAGGACATTCCCCTCAAAGTAGACTCCCCCAAACTACAGGACCGTTACATCGGCCCCTTCAAAATCCTTAAGGTCATCAGTCCAGCCGCAGTGAGGCTTCAGCTTCCGGCCTCACTGCGGATCCATCCTGTTTTCCACGTATCCCGGATAAAGCCGCATCACACCTCACCCCTCTGTGCTCCGGGTCCGGCACCGCCTCCTGCCCGGATCATCGATGGCGAGCCGGCTTGGACTGTGCGCCGGCTCTTGGATGTCCGTAGGATGGGCCGGGGCTTCCAGTATTTGGTGGACTGGGAGGGGTACGGACCCGAAGAATGCTCCTGGGTGAAGAGGAGCTTCATCCTGGACCTGGCCCTCCTGGCCGATTTCTACCGCCGCCACCCGGACAAGCCTGGTCGGGCGCCAGGAGGCGCCCGTTAAGGGGGGGGTCCTGTTGTGTGGGCCGCTGAAGAGGAGGTACTGCTGGCCCACCACCACCAGAGGGCGCCCTGCCTGGAGTGCGGGCTCCAGGCACCAGAGGGCGCTGCCGCCTCACAGGAGCAGCCGGGGTGACAGCTGTCACTTATCACCTACGACAGCTGTCACCAATCATCTGATCTTCAGTGGTATATCAGCAAGACGACATCTCCACCTCTTTGCCGAGATATCGCCCTACCAAGGAGGTAATTTCTCAGCTGACTGTGTTTTGATAGGAATATCTGTTGCTTGTGTGAGTTGGACAGCATATATTCTGTTTCTTTTTCCGACGAGAGGTGGAGGTGGTTTTCCCACCATACGTGTCGCTGGGTGCACACGCACCCACATCTAACTGTTTTTGTTCCGTGCCAGCAGTACCAGATCCGACAAGCGGAGGCAGTGGCCACCTGGGTGTTCGGGACTTGGCGGCTCCAGTATTCCCGGGGTTCGGTGGTGGAGGAAATCGTGTGGTTCCGGTTCTGCTTTGGACGGACGTCTCTTATCTTCGAGCCTGCCCACGTGACACATTTTTTGTGAATTGACTACGTGTCTATAATTATAATTCGCCGTGTTGGTTGTGCTTATTCACAACAGTAAAGTGTTGTTATTTGACTTCCTCCATTGTCCGTTCATTTGCGCCCCTGTTGTGGGTCCGTGTTCCTACACTTTCACAACAGTATCATCAGTACACACACAAAGAAATCAAGGTGCTTTTTTGGGGTGGGGTATTAGTTGATAATTGATCATTGTTGTTATGGTTAGGCTGAATGTGAGTCAAACTGAACCCCAAATAATCACAGAGCCCTATATACCGCGCACGTTATCACACAGCTTCTATGAGGAGTACAAAGATGGCCGATGGCTGGCTGGAAAGTCCGCAGAGTTAACGTTTCAGCAAAAAAAGAGTAAGTTTCTATCTCATATCATTAAAAAGTTATTTATAATTTAGTAAAGCTTGGTCTTAGCCGTCGTATATGACGGCGTCAGCCCCAGAGGGTTAAAAGCGGACTTCGGACCACTGAGCAATGGTCCAGTTCTTTATTCTTCTGACATTGTCTCTGGTTCAGGATTGGCATGGCACAAGGAATGTGACACTTGCAGCTCATTTCTTAGACACATCTGTGCATGGTGGCTCTTGATGCAGTCTCCAGCCTCAGTCCACCCTTTGTGAAGCTTCTTCAAGTTCTTCATTCAGCTTTACCTGACAATCTTCTCAAGGCTGTGGTCATCCCTGTTACTTGTGCAGGTTTTCCTACCACACGTTCTGTCTCCAGTCACTTTCCATGAGTATGCTTTGATACAGTACTCTGTAAACAGTCAGCTCTTTCAGCAATGATCTTCCATGTCTTACTGTCCTTGTTGAGGTGTCAATGAGAGTCTTCTGGACAACTGTCAAATCAGCAGTCTTTCCCATGATAGTGCTTGTGTGCAGTGAACCAGTGGTGGGCACAGTTCCGCTAATCCACTAACCGCTAATTAGCAAATCTAACTTTTTTGTTAGCTGATTAGCTTTTCAGCTAACTTTGAAAACCATCAGTGGACCAATTTACTTCCGATAACCTTTAGACTGCTAACATGTTTTTGCGGTTATAGTGAATAAAGCTTAACAGTTCAAAACATTTGTAAAGCCTAAAATCATACATTTTATTTCCTGGCTGTTACACGTTTTGTAGCAGACAAGCAGCTATGAGAGACAGAGCTCAATCCGTGTCACAGGAGAAATGCACAGCAAGTCAGTTTTGACTTATGGTTAAAATTTTAAACAAACTAATTCCGGACAAGTTATCGAAATTAACGTCACCTCTGTCATTTTTACAAAGTGAAAATATCAGCTGATTTTGTTGCTCAAGCTGCCTGTTAATTTCTTGAGGTGATGCTGTTTCAACCTAGTCTAACTGTATTTCATGGGTGAATTAGTATTTAAATTGGTGGCTGTCTGACACATGATAAAAAGTTTAATTTTCAGCTGGACTCTATAGCTTTAGAGAACCTCGCAACTCATTCTTCAGTTTCTGTGTCATGTGATGAACCTTGGTTTGAGGTCTTGTTGGTCTTCAGCAGGTCCTGACAATTAATTTCATCTTGGAGGAAAATATAATCTGGGTCACATTCAGGAACACTTGCTTCCACCTGTAAAAAGTTATTAATACTGTTGTCATTTACAGTACAGTATTGGGACAGTTACAACTTTTGTAAATGTGCCTCTGTTCACATTTAGGAATTACAGCAATTTTTGTACACACTCCCTTCATTTTTAAACTTCCACAAGTAATTGGATTATTTTCAATTAAAAAAAAATCACCACTTTTACAGCCAGTGTTATGCAGCTGGGTCCACGTGTTGGATTAGATGTCTGTAATGGATGTTGAATGGACTCTGCTGCAGCAACAGATCCAACGAGTGGTTTAATGACACCCCCCCCCCGACGGTGGACTGGACGCCTGCATGGACTGTCATCAATTTTTGTTGTATTGTGTTCTGTATTGTAAACCTTTTAGGTAGAATGGCTGAAGCAGTAGGTCACCCCTTTGAGTCTGGTCTGCTTTAGGCTTCTTCCTCAAAATCATCATAGGGAGTTTTTCCTCACCACTGTTGCTGTGTGCTTGCTGTAGGGGTTGGTAAGCTTAGACCTTATTTGTGTGATGTGCCTTGATGTAGCTTTGTTGTGATTTGGCGCTATATAAACTAAATAAATTGAAACTAAATTGAAATTGAGTATTTGTATTTCAGTCAGGGCTTACTGAATTTGTCTTGCACTTTATCCGAACTTTTTTCCAAAAAGTTCCCTGAAAAGCCTTCAGTTAATTCAAAATGCTGCAGCTAGAGTACTGACGGGGACTAGAAGGAGAGAGCATATCGCACCCATATTGGCCTCTCTTCATTGGCTTCCTGTTAATTCTAGGATAGAATTTAAAATTCTTCTTCTTACTTATAAGGTTTTGAATAATCAGGTCCCATCTTATCTTAGGGACCTCATAGTACCATATCACCCCAATAGAGCGCTTCGCTGTCAGACTGCAGGCTTACTTGTAGTTCCTAGGGTTTTTAAGAGTAGAATGGGAGGCAGAGCCTTCAGCTTTCAGGCTCCTCTCCTGTGGAACCAGCTCCCAATTCGGATCAGGGAGACAGACACCCTCTCTACTTTTAAGATTAGGCTTAAAACTTTCCTTTTTGCTAAAGCTTATAGTTAGGGCTGGATCAGGTGACCCTGAACCATCCCTTAGTTATGCTGCTATAGACCTAGACTGCTGGGGGGTTCCCATGATGCACTGAGTGTTTCTTTCTCTTTTTGCTCTGTATGCACCACTCTGCATTTAATCATTAGTGATTGATCTCTGCTCCCCTCCACAGCATGTCTTTTTCCTGGTTCTCTCCCTCAGCCCCAATCAGTCCCAGCAGAAGACTGCCCCTCCCTGAGCCTGGTTCTGCTGGAGGTTTCTTCCTGTTAAAAGGGAGTTTTTCCTTCCCACTGTCGCCAAGTGCTTGCTCACAGGGGGTCGTTTTGACCGTTGGGGTTTTTCCGTAATTATTGTATGGCTTTGCCTTACAATATAAAACGCCTTGGGGCAACTGTTTGTTGTGATTTGGCGCTATATAAATAAAATTGATTTGATTTGATTTATTTACATGAGTCATTAACAAATACAGGATATATGATGCTCTATGTTTAATCCGGAGCAGACAGATCTCAAAACCTGAGAATAGTGAGGGAAGCCACCATGTGCTCTGGATCAAGGATTAAAAAAGGATCACCCAAACTGTTATCAGCAACAAGTCCAAATGCTAGGGTCTGTCATGGTATGAGGGTGTGTCAAAGATAATTTACACTTCTACAATAGCAGCATTAATGCAGAATAGTACACTAAAATTTTAAAAGCAGCACATGCTGCCTTCAAGACAACTTTTTTTTTTCCAGAGACATCCATACATTGTATAACAAGACAATGCAAAACCACATTCTGCACACATTAGAAGTATATCTGTGAAATAAGAGGGTATGAGTACTGGACTGGGCTGTACTCCTGACCTGACCCCAAGAGAATGTGTGAAACAAAGTGAAAATACAACAAGGACAACCCTGAACTGTTGCACACCTTGTCTCTGTGGGAAGAATGAATGGGACAAAATAACACCTGACACACAATGCTGAAACATCTTTTAAGTGTTGTGATTAGGAATGGCAATATTACAAAGTGTGAAATGCTTTAGTGTCCCTTCGTTTTTTGGAATGCATTGCAGTCCTTAAGAGCACAAATGGAGGCATTTGAACAAATGAAATGAAGCTGACCAGGTGGAATCTCATCAAATGTCTTGGTTTCATAATGTCTGTAATGAAATAAAAGTGAAATTAAATGTAAGAATTACTTTTTTTTTTTTAAATTTGCATTTTCCATATCATCCCATATTTTTAAATTAAAGCTAAACAAATGTAAAATCCCTGCGGTTACAGTGCATCTGTCGTATCAGCTGAAACTGTATGCTTCACTGTACCTTCTCTTGAAATGTAATACAAAGTACAGTAATATCTTTATCCAGTAAAAGCAACCTACTGCTGAAAAAAAAAAAAAAAATGAAGAAGCATCACTCACACAGCACAGCAGAAGTGCAAAAGGAACCAGTTCCTCAGGTACCCACATTGAGGTGGCATTGATGGCACAGATAACACAATCTTGTTTTTGTCTTCCTCAGGAGAAAGTAAAAATGCTTCCAGGATGTGAGCACCTCCTCCCATTGATCCACAAACATCCCATCAGGCACCTGTCCATGGGTTTTTCTGTCACTGAGCGGTTCAGGGACGATACATGTTGCTGTGCTGAAGAATGCTGCAGCTCTGACAAACGGCTCAGTCCTGCTGCTCAAACCTCCCTCTGCTGCTGTTGTGGAAACACTGTCATGATATTAGCAGGAAGGGCAGCTCTGGGACTTAAAGGGGTCATATCAATACACATTTTCTGCAAACTGAAATAGGTCACCAGGGGCCTTGTTTTTAAAACCGTGTAGAGTCTCAACTAAAACTGTGTATACTACAAAGAGTTATAACATCCTGCAGGTATGGATTATAGATTTGGCACAAATAATGTTCAAAGAAAGTAATAATCTCTTTGATAAAAATCTCCTTCATAAAAATGCACATGAAATGTACATTAAACATCAGACCAAGGTGTTGACAGTCGACTGACCGAGCAACCGAGGTTAGTAATTTGTTTATTATACGGGTATTATATGTATAAACACGCAAACACAGTCTCGCCCGAATATGCTGCTGACGGTGTTGGGCTTTTTCACTTTCTTCACCTCCACTAGCTTAACAGATGGTCCGGTCATTAGCTGGTAGGTTTTCAATCTGTGTGTTTTTTCAATGCTGCTGAGATACTTATGGAGTACGTTCACGTCCTCCATAAGTCATTTTTGTAATTGTGTTTTTAGCTTCCTGGTTTGTGATGAAAATACGCATTACAGACCGATTGTCGTGGGAAAAAGTCCAATATGGGAAAATATCCAACCGCTAATCACAGTGTGCGTATTGTTGCAGCCACATAATAAAAAAACTTTATTTTTATTTGAATGAAAGACACACACACACATATACATACATACATACACATACATATAGACATATACGAGGTCTGTCCATAAAGTATTGTACCTTTTTATTTTTTTCAAAAACTATATGGATTTCATTCATATGTTTTTACGTCAGACATGCTTGAACCCTCGTGCGCATGCGTGAGTTTTTCCATGCCTGTCGGTGACGTCATTCGCCTGTGAGCACGCCTTGTGGAAGGAGTGGTCCCGCCCCCTCGTCGGATTTTCATTGTCTGGAAATGGCGGAATGAAAAGGACTTTTTTTCCATTAGAATTTTTTCAGAAGCTGTTAGAGACTGGCACCTAGAAACCATTCGAAAAATTTATCTGGCTTTCAGTGAAAATTTTACGGGCTTCACAGAGAATAAGGACTTTAACTACAGGTTTAAGGACCCCTTTAAAGGACGGTCGGTGCGCCGCGCTGCGAGCTGCGACGACGCGGCACAAACCACTGGATCATTTCTAAGCTGATGGCTCTGTGGATACGAGACCGTCGTGTGCTCTTTCTCTGGTTATCACAAGACCTGGACATCAGCCATTTTCCGGCAGATTTCACTTTTAACAAGAGATTTTGTCATGGAAAGCCGCGCGGAGGCTTCGCGCGTCACGACCGATTCGCTGATGAAGCGAGACAAAGGAACACCTCCGTTTCGGCGTGTTAGAGGACAAGTTTGGACATGTCCAGCTCTCCACAAGTTCTTTTATACTCACTCGACTGGTACCCACTGAAAGTCGAGATAGACATGTCCCAACTTGTCCTCTAACACTCCAAAACGGAGGTGTTCCTTTGTCTCGCTTCATCAGCGAATCGGTCGTGACGCAAATGACAAAATCTCTTGTTAAAAGTGAAATCTGCCGGAAAATGGGTGATGTCCAGGTCTTGTGATATCCAGAGAAAGAGCATACGACGGTCTCGCATCCACAGAGCCATCAGCTTAGAAATGATCCAGTGGTTTGTGCCGCGTCGTCGCAGCTTGCAGCGCGGCGCACCGACCGTCCTTTAAAGGGGTCCTTAAACCTGTAGTTAAAGTCCTTATTCTCTGTGAAGCCCGTAAAATTTTCACTGAAAGCCAGATAAATTTTTCGAATGGTTTCCAGGTGCCAGTCTCTAACAGCTTCTGAAAAAATTCTGACGGAAAAAAAGTCTTTTTCATTCCGCCATTTCCAGACAATGAAAATCCGACGAGGGGGCGGGACCACTCGTTCCACAAGGCGTGCTCACAGGCGAATGACGTCACCGACAGGCGTGGAAAAACTCACGCATGCGCACGAGGGTTCAAGCATGTCTGACGTAAACACATATGAATGAAATCCATATAGTTTTTGAAAAAAATAAAAAGGTACGATACTTTATGGACAGACCTCGTATATATACTCAACAAAAATATAAATGCAACACTTTTGGTTTTGCTCCCATTTTGTATGAGATGAACTCAAAGATCTAAAACTTTTTCCACATACACAATATCACCATTTCCCTCAAATATTGTTCACAAACCAGTCTAAATCTGTGATAGTGAGCACTTCTCCTTTGCTGAGATAATCCATCCCACCTCACAGGTGTGCCATATCAAGATGCTGATTAGACACCATGATTAGTGCACAGGTGTGCCTTAGACTGCCCACAATAAAAGGCCCCTCTGAAAGGTGCAGTTTTGTTTTATTGGGGGGGATACCAGTCAGTATCTGGTGTGACCACCATTTACCTCATGCAGTGCAACACATCTCCTTCGCATAGAGTTGATCAGGTTGTCAATTGTGACGTGTGGAATGTTGGTCCACTCCTCTTCAATGGCTGTGCGAAGTTGCTGGATATTGGCAGGAACTGGTACACGCTGTCGTATACGCCGGTCCAGAGCATCCCAAACATACTCAATGGGTGACATGTCCGGTGAGTATGCCGGCCATGCAAGAACTGGGACATTTTCAGCTTCCAAGAATTGTGTACAGATCCTTGCAACATGGGGCCATGCATTATCCTGCTGCAACATGAGGTGATGTTCTTGGATGTATGGCACAACAGTGGGCCTCAGGATCTCGTCATGGTATCTCTGTGCATTCAAAATGCCATCAATAAAATGCACCTGTGTTCTTTGTCCATAACAGATGCCTGCCCATACCATAACCCACCGCCACCATGGGTCACTCAATCCATTGATGCAACGTTGACATCAGAAAACCGCTCACCCACATGACGCCACACACGCTGTCTGCCGTCTGCCCTGAACAGTGTGAACCGGGATTCATCCGTGAAGAGAACACCTCTCCAATGTGCCAAATGCCAGCGAATGTGAGCATTTGCCCACTCAAGTCGGTTACAACGACGAACTGGAGTCAGGTCGAGACCCCGTTGAGGACGACGAGCATGCAGATGAGCTTCCCTGAGACGGTTTCTGACAGTTTGTGCAGAAATCCTTTGGTTATGCAAACCGATTGTTTCAGCAGCTGTCCGAGTGGCTGGTCTCAGACGATCTTGGAGGTGAACATGCTGGATGTGGAGGTCCTGGGCTGGTGTGCTTACACGTGGTCTGCGGTTGTGAGGCTGGTTGGATGTACTGCCAAATTCTCTGAAACGCCTTTGGAGACGGCTTATGGTAGAGAAAAGAACATTCAATACACGAGCAACAGCTCTGGTTGACATTCCTGCTGTCAGTATGCCAATTGCACGCTCCCTCAAATCTTGCGACATCTGTGGCATTGTGCTGTGTGATAAAACTGCACCTTTCAGAGTGGCCTTTTATTGTGGACAGTCTAAGGCACACCTGTGCACTAATCATGGTGTCTAATCAGCATCTTGATATGGCACACCTGTGAGGTGGGATGGATTATCTCAGCAAAGGAGAAGTGCTCACTATCACAGATTTAGACTGGTTTGTGAACAATATTTGAGAGAAATGGTGATATTGTGTATGTGGAAAAAGTTTTAGATCTTTGAGTTCATCTCATACAAAATGGGAGCAAAACCAAAAGTGTTGCGTTTATATTTTTGTTGAATGTATATATATATATATATATATATATATATAATATAATTTCAAACAGGTGATGTCAACAGGTGATTGTACTCATTATTAGGTGCAAAAGCAGTATCCATGAAAGGCTGAGTCTTTGAGGAGCAAAGATGTGCAGAGGATTTCCAGTTTGTCAACAAATACGAGTACGTGGGAAAATGATTGAAATGTTTAAAAGCAGCTTTCCTCAAAGAAAAATTGGAAGGATTTTGCATTTTTTTACCCCTACAATTTCAATTTATTACATTTTATATCGTGCCAAATCAAAAGAAAGCTACCTCAAGGTGCTTCATACAAGTAAGGTGTAACCTTACCAACCGCTACAGCAAGCACACAGGCAGCAGTGGTAAGAAAAAACCCCATTTGATGATACTGAGGAAGAAACTTCAAGCAGACCAAACTTACAGGGGTAACCCCCTGCTTAGGCCTATCTAATAGTTACAAGGTTTTTATAAATGTTTTAGAGAGTTGAAGAAACAGAAACAGTGTTCTAACAGTGTACTAATGTTCTGTGTTCTTTCATTATTTGGTCCTCTCACATTTTCTTTTATTTATGTACATTTGGACATTAAATTGCTTTTGCTGCTGTGTGAGCGTGATGTGGTATTACACCTCTCACATGGTTGCATTGTTTTCGTGCGCATGCACATGAGGGTGCACAAAACCATCACCGCGGGATCGTATGGCATCCCTACATGGCTGGCCAACCGTTTGTCCCTCCCGACAGCGTCTGGAATTTTTCGAGGTTTGCCAATTCACCCATTTTCTGCCATTTTCGTCAAGTTTCAGCCTCATTCACGCATCTTCATGTTATGTGTGAAGGGGCCATAAAGAAGGAACTGCTGTCTCAAATTAATGTAACAATTTGCATAGATTTTTTTTCAAAGTTATTTCAACTTAGTTACTGAGGTAATGCCACAAGATGTCTCCAGTTTAGTTGAAATAACTTTTAAAAATCTATGCAAATTGTTACATCACTTTCTCGTTGAGATAGTGGCTTATTTTTTAGAGTCGAACAAAGGAAACACAGGGGTTTTAAAAGTAATTAAAACTATTATTTTCAATATAATTTATTTAAGTAATAATGTTTTATTTGATTTAATTAATTTTAACTACAATATTGTTTTGCACTTAACTGACAATGTTATGTGGAAAAAGTTACCTTAACTTTATCAATTAAATTCAACGTTTTATTTCTTAGAGTATAGAGTCTGCAGGTAAAGTGGTTTCAAAGTAAAAGCTCTCCAAAACTGTCTAGGGAGTCAGTTTCTGTTGCAGGTCAGGAAGAAGATAACAAAACAACAATAAAAAAAAAAAAAAAAATCTGAATTTAAATAAAATCTGAATTTCAACCCATAAATATACTTTTAAACAAGAAAGCTCTTTGAGTTTAAAAAAAAATTAATGTCATTGACGATGAAGCAATGTGGATAAGTTAGAGGATGATTTGGAGATGGGTGAGATTTTGGACTGTATGAAGATGACGGTGACTCAGCATGAGGACGATGTGTTGACACATGCAACAGCCCTCACACTGACCACACACATTAAAAGGACGTGGACCTGAACCCACACACGCTGCCCTGCCAGAGTCTCTGTTTACATGAAGACAGGAAAGCACACTGACTCAGAGCTGCTGCTTGCAAAGAGAAGTTGGACAGGCTGACTGGCTCCAAACACAGCATGACGAGCACCCGTAATCTGGATATGAATAGAACGCAGACATCTGTTCAAAATATACGTATTGACGTACTCACACACTTAAAGGCATATTTTCAGTACAGAATTTAAAATGGGTTCAGAAATCAATGCAAATTAAATCATTTTTGTAGAATTAGATATTTAATATAATGATCAGTGGCAGCATGGTGGATTAGTGGCTAGCACTGTTGCCTGACAGCAAGAAGGTCATTGGATCGATTCCCACTTGTGGCTTTTGTGTGTGGGGTTTGCATGTTCTCCCTGTGTTTGTGCGGGTACTACAGACCAAAATGTGTGCATAAAACTGAAAGTAACCATTTCTGGGAACAGCTGGTGCCTTTGTTCCCCTCACTAATTGTCGTTTTTGACTTTGATCTTGAGGTCCAAGGTCAAATGCAGTCAGGTCAAGGAAGGCAGGATGCATGATTTCCTGTAGGTGTTCAATACAAATGTAAGCTGTAGAAATAATATTTGGGGAGATAAACTGACAATCTGGGGTCAGGCAGTGGGTGACTTTGTCTTTGCCTTGGATGACCTTGGAAATCTGGGCCAAGGTCATATGCCTGGATGTTTCATTTGTGTCTGTTTACAATATACTGTAGTATGGGTGTGTATTATGTATGCAAGGGGTAAGAGGGAAATCTGGAGCTCTCAAAATGTGAAGGACAGACAGACAGACGGAGTCCATTTCAGTGGTCCCCCTTCTTTTATGGCTAGGGACAATGATGATTTGAGGACGTATCCATATCCATTTAAAGATGGGATTGGACTACAGGTGCAATAGTAGCCAGCAGGTGGTGGTGTGCAGTCACTAATTTCACTCTCCAACATCAAATGTCATTTTTACAACACATGCTCAACCCTTGGGTTTTAGCATCATGGTGAGATCATCTTCCTCTCATGCTGGTGATTGTGAGTTTCATCTATCAGCAAGGGACACAATGCAGTTTCTATGTGTGCGTGCATACGCGGCCACAATGACAGACTTATAAATGATGGGCATGTACAGAATGAATGAAGTCTCTTTATTTTGAACACGTAAAAAAAACCCAAAACAATAAAATACATAAATAAATAAATCACATACATGACAAATGATAGCAGAAGGACACAATAGAAATAACAATACTAGAAAAAATAGCAGCTTAATAATACAAATTCCATGTTCAAGAAGGAACAGGAAGAAGTTATAACTTAGTTTTTTTTCTACCCTTTTTCATCTATTCACCACAATTCCTGTAGCATTCAAAACCCAACCAGTAAGAATAGTATCCCTATTTATAACCCATATAATAAAACTTTAAACATTTACAGTGAGGCAAATAAGTATTTGATCCACTGCTAGGATTTACTTGCAAATGCAAACAACTGGCCCATAAGCCAGTTTCGATTACCAAGGCCAGTGTTCCTGGAGTTGCGCGCAGAACAGCGGCTCGCCTAGAGCGCAATATGGCGAGCAGACAGGGATTGTCTGTGCCCACACAGGTGCTGACCACACTGGGCTTCTTGGCAACAGGAGCATTCCAGTGTGACCTGGCCGATTGGTTAGGAGTGTGCCAGTCAATCTTGTGTCGAGCCATGCCAGCTGTGTAGAATGCAATATTCCAAATGTCATCCAGGTACGTCACATTCCAGCATTAAAGCACAATTTGCAACAAGAGCCGGTTTCCTTACTGTAATCAGATCTACTAACTGCAGACATATTGCTGTAAAGGCTCCATCACATGATGAATTTGTTTTTGTAGACAGTGAACATTTTCATTCAGTCTATGTTCAAATCACATGTGATGCGCCAATGCACTTGGTTGTGTTGTGAACAGGCAGTCTGGCATGGTGCGCGATGAGTGGCTGCTTGGTGGTTAAACCTTGTTGTGATTTGGTGCTGTATAAATGAAAACAAATTGAAAATTGAATTTAAATGGTTTATTTGTGTAATTGTTCAGAATGAAAACCAGCGTGGGCACATTTGGGTATGTGCACATTCAAATATGTTTTTGTTATTATTACTGATGTGTTTTCTTTTTCTTGATGCTGAAACAAGCTGCAGCACTTCTTAACAGGCCTGATTGTCTCCCTGTATTCAGTATTTGTCAACAAACGCGTATGTAATGTTGTGAAAGTCACACACTAAGCTCACAGCTTTTATGGCCTCACACACACGCACATGCTCCCACTAACATTTTTCAGTTTCATGTTTATCCCGTTTGGTGGGGTACCAAATAAGCATGTCTCCATGCCATTTTGAGTAATCACACTCTGTATAATTTTTCTGTGTTCATGTTGACTGAGCTGACAGAGAGGGGAATCCCTGCCCCCAGGGCCATTTCAGATGGATTTGCATATTTAAATAGGAGTGTAGAAAGAGAGAACCTTGGTATGTCTGCATGTGCGCTCAGTTCTGTGCTCAGTGGGATGTACAAACGTAACATGCTTGGGTCAGTATGCACATTTTGATACACCTGGATTTTTTTGTGCTTACACCAGTTTCTGGATTTTAGCCTATATGCCATGTTTCAGTAGGAAATCCATGCAAGTCTTTGTCCATGAGGCCCCTGGTGACAAAGGAGTCTGACAGAAGACTTAAGAGACATGAACCGTGCCAAACAACAAAATTTGTCTGTGGAATCTTCGGCAAACTCTGCAAGAGTCGAGCTGGTCTAGTTGCCCACAGTTATGTCCATCGGTGCCGAACAGATCGCTGAAAAGACTTTGATGGTGGTTATTTCAGAATTAGTGTTTTACTAGAATACCAATGATGAAAAACAAACATGCTATTACAGAAACACTGGAGTTTTTTTGCACAGCACTAATCAAGTAACAAGAAAAATATAAGAAATATACTGTATATTACACATGATGACTCATAAGATACGCCAAGTTTTATTAATATACTTCATTAAATAGGATTTCATGGTTTTGCAAATCACAGATGTTTGACCTTTCCACTCAGTTGCTTCATAGCAGTTGGTGGCATTTGACATTTTAAGCTCCAACAGTGCCGCAATATAAAGAACAAGACATCCTGATCACTCTCAGTATTTGCTCTCACTATTTGGATTTATAAACATAGACGAGATGAACTGATTAATTACTGGTGGTATAATAATTTCAGAGATACATTTAACCATCACAGCTCAAAACCTGTGATGGAGCTCTTCGATAGAGTGATGTTCAGGTGGCTCCCACCAAATGATTGATTCAGTGAATCTTTTAATGATGCTAGATTAGATTTGGCTGTAGATGAGGTTGTTGTAAATGCAGTCTGCAGCAGATTTGTGTACCAAGATCATTACAGTAAACACCTTATTTACAACTTTGTCAGTTGTTTTCTGGGTTTCAGTTTCCTAGTAACCATGTGACACCAAAAACAACTCTAAAATTGAATCAGTTCACCGACTTCCCGAGTGATACTTGCAGTGCTGCAATCATCAAGTATTTACCGTGTTATCCTGTCACCCAGACAAATTACGTCACCCATATTAATTTACAAGGCCCCATCTTAACATTCTTTAGTGCAGGGGTGGCCAAGTTCGGTCCTTGAGAGCCACCTTCCTGACACTCTTAGTTGTCTCCCTGCTCCAACACACCTGAATCCAATGAAAGGCTCATTAAAAGTCTGGTAACGAGTCTTTCATTGGATTCAGGTGTGTTGGAGCAGGGAGACAACTAAGAGTGTCAGGAAGGTGGCTCTCGAGGACCAAACTTGGTCACCCCTGCTTTAGTGCATAGTCTAAAGTGCATTGCACAAACGCCAAACTCCATTTTACTATATACAGGGTACATATAGTTGCGGTCAGACGTTAACATGCACTCATCGTGGACATGAATGTCATGGTAATTTGGGGGATTTAATGATGTCTTTGCACTGTTCTTTTTCCATGGTTGAATGATTGTACAGCAAACATGATTAATGACTTGAATTTGAATTTATTAGACACCCATGCAACAAAATTTCACTCATATACAACAATAAAACTCATAAACAAAGTAGTCAAAGAAAAAAAGACAGTAAAAAAAAAAAGAGCAATGTACACGGTGCCTAAAGGTGTAGACAGAATCAAAGCTTATCAATGCCTACACCCGTCCATGAAGTAAAATCAAACCAGGCATACAGTAGTGTTCAGAATAATAGTAGTGCTATGTGATAAAAAGATTAATCCAGGTTTTGAGTATATTTCTTATTGTTACATGGGAAACAAGGTACCAGTAGATTCAGTAGATTCTCACAAATCCAACAAGACCAAGCATTCATGATATGCACACTCTTAAGGCTATGAAATTGGGCTACTAGTAAAAAAAAGTAGAAAAGGGGGTGTTCACAATAATAGTAGTGTGGCATTCAGTCAGTGAGTTTGTCAATTTTGTGGAACAAACAGGTGTGAATCAGGTGTCCCCTATTTAAGGATGAAGCCAGCACCTGTTGAAAATGCTTTTCTCTTTGAAAGCCTGAGGAAAATGGGACATTCAAGACATTGTTCAGAAGAACAGCATAGTTTGGAGAGGGGAAAACTTATACGCAGGTGCAAAAAATTATAGGCTGTTCATCTACAATGATCTCCAATGCCTGAGTTGCCTGAGTTAAGGCTTCATTAGTTATTTTTCCTTGCGATCTTGGTTCTTGTTGTCTTTTGGTGCATGGTCCCCTCATGTGAGGCTATTTCCAGTAGTAATTCTCCTCGTGTCTCTGGGCTTCTACTTTGATGGGCATATGCTCTTTATAAGGAGTGTGATTTCTCATACGTTTGCTGGACCTGCCACAGCTTGATGGTCTGTCCAGGTCCAGGATGTACCCCGCCTCTTATCCAAAGACTCCTGGGATAGGCTGCAGCTCCCCCTAAGTAGGAACAGACAATGAATGAATGAGTTTAGCTGGACTCAAAAAGAACAACATATGCTTCAAATGTTTAGGCTGTGAAACTTTGGTAACACTTTATTTGAAGGTACCGTCATAATAGTGACATGACACTGTCATAACTGTTACATGACAGTCATGAACGTGTCATAAACATTATGTCAATGTCAAACATTTATGACTGCTGTCATAAATGTTTGACATTGACATAATATTTATGACTGCTGTCATTAAGTTTTTGTAATGACAAGTTGACATTTTTAGGTTGTCTTGATCATGACAACTTGACAATCAAAGTGACACAACCAGGAATTGTCTGTAGCCTTCTTGGTCTTATCAGAATCAGAATCAGAAGAAGTTTATTGCCATTGCCAGTGAACAGGATTCACAGACTAGGAATTTGCTTTGGTACAATGGTGCAACATTAAGAAGAGATAAAATATAACATATATGTCAAAATAAGATAAAATATAAGATAAAAAAAAGAAATATGAAATATGAAAGGCTGTGTGCAACAGAAAAACAGAGAAACAGAAAAAAACAGTGCAGTGGGAGGAGTGCAATTAAAAACCAAAGTACATTTCTCTAAAGTGACCCGTGATAAAATGATAACGTGACAGAGTTAAGGTTAAGGTGACTGAGTTATGAGGTGTTCATGAGTCTAACGGCAGAGGGAAAGAAACTGTTGTTATGGCGGGAGGTTCTGGTCCGGATGGACCGTAGCTTCCTGCCCGAGGGGAGTGGTTTGAATAGACCGTGTGCAGGGTGAGAAGGGTCAGCTGTGATCCGACCTGCTCGGCCCAGAGTCCTGGAGACGTGCAGGTCGTGGAGAGATGGAAGGCTACAGCCGATCACCATCTCAGCAGAGGCCACAATGCGCTGCAGTCTGTGTCTGTCCCTGGCTGTGGCCCCGGCGTACCACACCGTGATGGAGGAGCAGAGGATGTACTCGATGATGGCCGTGTAGAACTGCACCATCAGCTGGGCAGGCAGCTTGGCCTTCTTGATGAGGGAGCTGATGGTTGACTCCCACTTGAGGTCCTGGGTGATGGTGGTGCCGAGGAAGCGGTGACAGACCACAGTGGTGATGGGGCTGTTAGTGAGGGCGAGGGAGGGCGGGGGGGCTGTGGCTTTCCTGAAGTCCACAATCATCTCCACTGTTTTCTGGGCGTTGAGCTCCAAGTTGTTGCTGCTGCACCAGGTCACCAACCGGTCCACCTCCCTCCTGTAGGCAGACTCATCCCCATCCGAAATGAGTCCGATGAGGGTGGTGTCGTCTGCAAACTTGATGAGCTTTACAGAGTCGTGGCTGGAGGTGCAACAGTTAGTGTAGAGGGAGAAGAGCAGAGGGGAAAGGACACAGCCCTGTGGAGATCCTGTGCTGAGAGCCCGAGTGTTCGAGACATTTTTTCCCAGCCTCACACGCTGACTCCGGTCCGTCAGGAAGTCTGTGATCCACCTGCAGGTGGAGTTGGACACATGGAACAGAGAAAGCTTGTCCTGGAGCAAAGCTGGAAGGATGGTGTTGAATGCAGAGCTGAAGTCCACAAACAGGATCCAGCGTAGGTTCCTGGGGAGTCCAGGTGCTGCAGGATGGAGTGCAGGGCCAGGTTTATGGCGTCATCTACAGACCTGTTGGCTCTGTAGGCAAACTGCAGGGGGTCCAGGAGGGGGTCGGTGATGGACTTCAGGTGGGATAAAACCAGGCGTTCGAAGGTCTTCATGACTACAGACGTGAGAGCCACAGGCCTGTAGTCATTAAGTCCAGTGATGCGTGGTTTCTTGGGGACTGGAACTATGATTGAGGACTTGAAACAGACTGGAACATGGCATGACTCCAGGGAGGTGTTGAAGAGCCCCGTGAAGACTGGGGCCAGCTCATCAACGCAGTGTCTCAGGGTGGCAGGAGAGACACAGTCTGGGCCCGGGTCCGTACGTGGATTCAGCCTTTTGAAATGTCTTCTCACGTCCTCCTCTTGGACCGGGAGGGCAGCGGTGAGAGGGGGGAGGTCCAGGGTGTTTGAATATCCAGTTGTGTGGGGGGTGGGGAGGTGTGAGTTCTTGTCTTCAAAGCGTGAATAGAAGACGTTCAGGTAGTTGGCCAGCTTGAGGTCGTCAATAGAACGAGGTGCTTTGGGCTTGTAGTTGGTGATCTCTTTCAACCCCCTCCACACAGAGGCCGAGTCGTTGGCAGAGAACCTTTGCTGCAGACGTGAACTGTACATGGATTTAGCCTTTTCCACCTCCTTGCTAAATCTGTACTTTGCACCTCTATAGCTGTCTCTGTCTCCTTCTCTGAAAGCCACCTCTTTCTGCTGACGGAGCTGCTGGAGTTTAGGTGTGAACCAGGGCTTGTCATTGTTATAGCTCACCCTGGTGCACTGTGGGATGATGCTGTCTTCACAGAAATGAATATATGACGTCACAGTGTCCGTGTAGTCATCTAGACTGTCTGTTGAAGCCTCAAACATATCCCAATCAGTGGTGGCCAAGCACGCGCGTAGCTCCTCCACAGCTTCATTGCTACACACTTTAGACATCCTCACAACAGGTTTAGAGAGTTTAAGTCTCTGTCTGTACGTGGGGATCAAGTGGACCATCACGTGGTCTGAGAGTCCCAAAGCTGCATGGGCCACCGCGCGGTAGGCGCCGCTCACTGTCGTGTAACAATGATCTAACGTGCTCCCTTCTCTGGTCAGGCATTTAACAAACTGTATTTTGGTAATTCCTGACTGAGATTCCCTTTGTTAAAATCACAGAGAATTATAACAGGAGAGTTCGGAAAGTCTCTCTCCACGCTCATAATCTGATCCGCGAGCGTGCGCTCGGCCTCGTGCACGTTCGCGCTCGGTGGAATATACACAGAGCAAAGTATGAAAGAGTTAAACTCACGTGGAGAGTAGAACAGTCTGCAGGTTATGAGGAGATATTCCAGAGAGGGACAGCAGTGTTGGGAGATCACAGTCACATCGGTCACATATGTCAACTTATTACAAAAACCCAATGACACTTAATGACAGCAGTCATAAACAGGTATGTCAGTGACATAATATTTATGACACGTTCATATCATCAATATTATGTCAGTGTCATAAACATTTATGACTGCTGTCATTAAGTGTTCATTTTTTGTAATGACAAGTTGACATTTTTGGGTTGTTTTGATTATAACAACTTGACATTAATCAAAGTGACATGATCAGAAGTTGACTTTGGCCTTTTTGGTCTTTGTTTGTATGTCAACTTGTCATTAGAAAAACCGAATGAGACTTAATGACAGCAGTCATAAACATTTATGGACATTGACATAATATTTATGACATGTTCATGACTGTGTCATGTAACAGTTATGACAGTGACATGTCATTATTATGATGATACATTCAAGTAAAGTGTTACCATCCATCCATTTTCTTCTGCTTTATCCGGAGTCGGGTCGCGGGGGCAGCAGCTCAAGCAAAGCCGCCCAGACCTCCCGATCCACACACACCTCCCCCAGCTCCTCTGGGGGAACTCCAAGGCGTTCCCAAGCCAGCCGAGAGATGTAGTCCCTCCAGTGTGTCCTGGGTCTTCCCTGGGGTCTCCTCCCAGTGGGACGTGCCCGAAACACCTCTCCAGCGAGGCGTCCAGAGGGCATCCAGAAAAGATGCCCGAGCCACCTCAACTGACTCCTTTCGATGTGGAGGAGCAGCGGCTCGACTCTGAGCTCCTCCTGAGTGACCGAGCTCCTCACCCTATCTCTAAGGGAGCGCCCAGCCACCCTGCGGAGGAAACTCATCTCGGCCGCTTGTACTCGCGATCTCATTCTTTCGGTCATGAGCCAAATCTCATGACCATAGGTGAGGATCGGAACGTAGATCGATCGGTAAATCGAGAGCTTTGCCCCCCTACTCAGCTCTCTCTTCACCACGACGGTCCGATACAGCGACCGCATCACTGCAGATGCTGCACTGATCCATCTATCGATCTCACACTCCATCCGTCCCTCATTCGTGAACAAGACCCTGAGATACTTAAACTCCTCCACTTGAGGCAAGGACACTCCACCGACCTGAAGAGGGCAAAGCACCTTTTCCGGTCGAGAACCATGGCCTCGGATTTGGAGGTGCTGATTTTCATCCCGGACGCTTCACACTCGGCTGCAAACCGCCCCAGTGCATGCTGAAGGTCCTGATTTGACGAAGCCAACAGAACCACATCGTCCGCAAACAGCAGAGACGAGATTCTGTGGTTCCCAAACCAGACCCCCCTCTACACCCTGGCTAGAAATTCTGTCCATAAAAATAATGAACAGAACCGGTGACAAAGGGCAGCACAGGTTTGACTTACAACCGGCAATGCGAACCAAGCTCCTGCTGCGGTCGTACAGGGACCGGATAGCCCTTAGCAAAGGAACCCGGACCCCGTACTCCCGGAGCACCCCCCACAGGGTGCCCCGAGGGACACGGTCGAACGCCTTCTCCAGATCCACAAAACACATGTGGACTGGTTGGGCGAACTCCCATGAACCCTCGAGCACCCGATGGAGCGTGTAGAGCTGGTCCAGTGTGCCGCGACCAGGACGAAAACCACACTGCTCCTCCTGAATCCGAGGTTCAACCATCGGTCGAATTCTCCTCTCCAGTACTCTGGAATAGACCTTACCGGGGAGGCTGAGGAGTGTGATCCCCCTATAGTTGGAACACACCCTCCGGTCCCCCTTCTTAAACAGAGGGACCACCACCCCGGTCTGCCAATCCAGAGGCACTGTCGCCGTTCACCACGCGATGTTGCAGAGGCGTGTCAGCCAAGACAGTCCCACAACATCCAGAGACTTAAGGTACTCAGGTCCTGGTGCCACGTGCACTTATGGACACCCTTGTGCTCGAACATGGTGTTCATGATGGACAAACTGTGACTAGCACAGAAGTCCAACAACTGAACACCACTCGGGTTCAGATTAGGGAGGCCGTGCTTCCCGATCACCCCCCTCCAGGTCTCACTGTCGCCCCCCACGTGGGCGTTGAAATCCCCTAGGAGAACAATGGAGTCCCCAGTCGGAGCACTATCTAGTACCCCTCGCAGGGACTCCAAGAAGGTCGGGTACTCTGCACTGCCGCTCGGCCCGTAGGCCGAGACAACGGTGAGAGACCTGTCCCCGACCCGAAGGCGTAGGGACGCGACCTTCTTGTTCACTGGAGTAAACTCCAACACATGGGGACTGAGCTGGGGAGCAATAAGCAATGCGACCCCAGCTCTCTGCCTCTCCCCATGGGCAATGCCAGAAAAATGAAGCGTCCAGCCCCTCTCCAGGAGTTGGGTACCAGAGCCCAAGCTGTGAGTGGAGGTGAGCCCGACTATTTCTAGTCGGTATCTCTCAACCTCCCGCACAAGCTCAGGCTCCTTTCCCCCCAGTGAGGTGACATTCCACGTTCCATCAGCCAGGGGCTGTGAGCATGGACCGGGCCGCTGGGCCACCCGCCCTCGACCGCCACCCAATCCTCTCTGCACCCAACCCCCATGGCCCCCTCTGCAGGTGGTGAACCCTCAGGAGGGCGGGCCCACGTCGCTCTTTCGGGCTGAGCCCGGCCGGGCCCCATGGGCTAAGGCCCGACCACCAGGCGCTCGTGCATGAGCCCCAACCCCAGGCCTGGCTCCAGGGTGGGGCCCCAGCTCCGCCATACCGGGCGACGTCTCTGTCCTTGATTTTTTTACTGGTCATGGAGGTTCTGAACTGCCCTTAGTCTGACCCATCACCTAGGACCTGTTTGCCTTGGGAGACCCTACAAGGGGCACAAAGCCCCTGACAACATAGCTCCTAGGATCATCCGGCTACACAAACTCCCCCACCACGATAAGGTGGCAGCTAGAGGGGGAGAAAATTTTTTAACTTTTAAGTTAACCATCTTATAAATTTTAAGGTAAAAAGTCGGAGTCTATTCTGGGTCACAGTATTATTAACGCACTGGTGTGTGCTACAGTAACACTGTCCTCATGTTTTCGATATATCACCACTGGATGTGGTGAGCTCTTATCCCACTGATTTGTGCAACAAGTGCTCCAACACTTTTAGAGAGCACTGTATGTGAATCATTGGGCAGACTAACAGATTACCCAGCAGCAAATTCATAACATTCTGAAAAATGTATTGAGTGAAATTAAAGCAAGTAACACACAGAAAAAAATGCAGATATAAATCAGAACAGGCTGGTACTATGACAGTTTTTATATCAAACATCAGCACCATTCATATGACAAAAGCCTGACATCTGGAACACTCATCACCACCACACAGCCTCAGACATCCTGCACACATTGGCGCCATCTAGTGGCGGCACAGAAAAATATTAATTTTTAACTTGTTCAGCAGATGCCACAAATCTATAATTGTACATGTATGAACCTTTCTCCTGAAAGCATTTTTTTTTGTCCCGAAATAGCTCATTTTAGACTCTGTGACATATGATAGAGATCAAAAATAATGAATGATACAGATTGCAATGGTTAGTATTTGTATGAGTTGAAAGATGGAACATCCCATTTAGTGATGTGTCAGCCGAGATTAATGATACATTCCATCCTTCAAAGAATGAAAATATTCTTTCCATTGCACAAATGGCAAACATTCATGATTTATTTTATATTACACCTAAACAGATCCAATTCATTTTATTTATTTTACTGCTATTTTGCTTAAAATAAGTGTCATAAGCATAGAATTCATCAATCACATGACAAGGATCTATGTAGGTGTTATATAAAGTCCATGTCTGAACTTGTTTTCTTTGAATTGTCACCCCTCACAGACTCACTGTGCCCCGATCAAACATCACTTGCATGAGGGCAGAGACATTTTTAACACTTTATGCCCACTTTCAGTAAGTGAGCATTTCTGCACACTTAAATTATCCACAGTTCATATGACATTAAATAGGTAGTTACCTATGGAAGCCCAGAAATGTTGATAAAAAGAAAAAAGTCCACCACAATAATGAAAATGGCGTATTGACTTGTAGGTATGCCTAAACCCAAATGGATGGATACCTTATATGCAGTTATCATACATAAATCTTACAAGTACCATATTGTTGTTGTTTTTTTTTTTTTTTACTTTATTAGACTGAGAGATTGTGCAATTTATGTTCCAAAGTGTATTATCATTTATGGCCATAACATGGAACCAGTTACACATATAACTGCTACTGTGAACTAAATGAGGTGCTGTGATTCCCTCATGTGAGCAGAAGGTGGTGCTGGATGTCAACCACAGTGAAAAAAGAAGTAGAAGAGTAAAAGAAAGGCAGTCTTTTCATCAGTGAGTGAATTTAATAAACCATACTCTCAAACTGAAAGACCACATTCAAATAAAAAGAACAAATATAACATTCATACTATGTGGAAGTCCACTTATTTGGACTGTGAGACAGCAAGAACAGTAACAAGAAGGACAGCTGGACTAAGACACTTATACAAAAAAGTATATGTGTTCACACGAAGCAGTATACTTTGAGTTTTTAGTGTCTGGAATAATAACATTAATTAGCCCATTGACCTCTGCTCACTAAAGTGGTGTTTGCATGATAAATAAATGTCCTGATAAAATTCATGTTGCTGCTTTTTGCATGAAGCAAGAGCACCATGTTTCATAAATAAACATGACTTATAGACTAGTGTGGCTTTTTTTTTTACCCTCTTTATGATGCTTGACCAACAGTCTGCAAAATATCGTAGGCCAGTGTTGCCACAGTTACTTTGAAAAAGTAATCCAATTACTGATTACTGATTACTCCTTGAAAAAGTAACTTAGTTACTTTACTGATTACTCAATTGTAAAAGTAACTAAGTTAGATTACTAGTTACTTTTTTAGTTACTTTCCCCAGCTGCCGACAACAACTCACTTTATAGTCACCCTTTCTTGACTTCAATGAAAATAAATACTTGTTTTATAAAAAGTAAAATAAAGACCTCTTTCTTGACCTCATATTTAACTGTTGACAGCACTGTAACAGTAAAACTTGCAATTTCAAACCTACATTGTTTAGAAATGTAACTATTAAATTCTAACTCTCTAAACATTTTACTTGTCGAAATTATTATTATTTTAAGCAATATTAGTAGTTGTAGTAAAAAACGGCTTCAAAACTGGACCTTTAATCTAGGGGTGTTGTGGGGGGGGCACATCCCTGCCCCACGCCCCCATTCCATCTGGATTCGCCCCTGCTTTGGCGTTTGAGCACAAAGAATGGATAACATTTATTTATGTAGAAAACAGGACCAGATTTACAGGTAAGAAAGTTTTATTGCGTTTTCACATCATGTGGTCCTCAGAAAGAGAGTTTAGGTGCATTTGAGTGGAAAATAGTGTTAGTTGTTGACGCGTCGCAGAGGATCAGCTGTTTTTAACGAGACGATACGGAGCGGCTCAGCTCAGAATTCTAAATAAAGGAGGGGAAAAAGTATAAAAATGTCTTTGTAAAGCTCAGTGCAGGTGTGCTGATCACCGCCCTTTAAGAGGTGAGGACGAGTCGAGCAGCTGCAAAAAACCGTGGATGAAAAGCTCACAGCTCACTGAAAGTGGGCAGTTCAGTCGAACCCTGACCTCCTGCCCACGGACCAAGTTTAATGCTGCTATCGACCCACAATGAAAAATAATAGTAACGCACAGTGACATGGAGAAGTAACTTTAATCTGATTACTGATTTGGAAAGATTAACGCGTTAGATTACTCGTTACTAAAAAAAGTGGTCGGATTAGAGTACTAAGTTACTTAGTAGTTACTAAGTAACGCGTTACCGGCATCACTGTCGTAGGCCTTAATATTTTTTTTTAGTAGACAGTAATAAGAAACATAACATCATGAAGGTAGCATGAAATGTCACAATGTGCTGTCCCATGCCTCTTTATATCATTTAAGAGTGGTGTAGTTTCTTGCACACAGTTATTCTCCATTTAACATCATTTAAGTCTGTGAGGGGGTCAGAGCTTAAGGGGGCAGCGGTTTGGGGTCCTGCCAGTGAGCAGAGGTGCACACCATGTGACATTCCCTAATAGATTGAGAAAGATACAGGGATGGCACCCCTCAAAAAGGTAGAAGGGGCGTGGCAAGCAGCTGCTCCTTTTCATTTAAAGCAACATGCATAGAAACATGTTTTTTCATAATGGGTGCTTTTTCTTTGCATCGCCTCAGCATCTCTTGTATATATATATATATATATATATATATATATATATATATATATATATATATATATATATATATACATATACATATACATATATATATATACACACACACACACACACACACACACACACACACACACACACACACACACACACACACACACACACACACACACACACACACACACACACACACACGAGGTCTGTGAGAAAAGTATCCAACCTTATTATTTTTTTAAAAAACCATATGGATTTGAATCATGTGTGATTACATCAGCCAAGCTTGAACCCTTGTGGGCATGCGAGAGTTTTTTCACGCCTGTCGGTGATGTCATTTGCCTGTGAGCACGCCTTGTGGAAGGAGTGGTCCAGCCCCCTTGTCGGAATTCCTTTGAGAAGTTGCTGAGAGGCTGGCGTTGTGCTTGATCAAAATTTTTGATCAGCAGTTTATCCGGATATTCCACTGTTAAAGGAAATTTTTTTAATGAAAGACGTGCGGACGGATTGGCACGACGGTGCGCAGCCGGTGCGGCGCGCCACCACAGGAAAAACACCTCCGTTGGAAGCCTTAAGGACAAGTTGGAACATGCCCTGCTGTTAAACAATTTCTCAGATACTCACTCAACTGAAAGCCACCAAAAGCCGCCTGGATTTTACAAATGGTTATCAACACGGAGGTGTTTTTCCTGTGGCGGGCGCGCCGCGCCGGCTGCGAGCCGACGCGCCAATCCGTCCGCATGTCTTTCATTAAAAAAATCTCCTTTAACAGTGGAATGTCTGGATAAACTGCTGATTCCGACCTCTTCTGAAAGTTCTCTGTTCTCTCACGACGTCCTGGGTCAACAGAGGATTAAATTTTGAGGTTTTCAGCTTGAAACAGGATGATGACGTCGCCTCGGAGCGCTGCGCGACGTCCCGCTCCATGGGAAGTCCTTACAGTGATAGAAACAATCCAAAATCTCTCATCAGCCGTTAAAATTTACACCGAAAACCAGCTGAATTTCTCAAATGGTCTCCACTCGGATGTGCCTCAACAGTTCTTGAAAAAATTTTGATCAAGCACAGCGCCAGTCTCTCAGCAACTTCTCAGACAATGAAAATCCGACGAGGGGGCTGGACCACTCCTTCCACAAGGCGTGCTCACAGGCGAATGACTTCACCGACGGGCGTGAAAAAACTCACGCATGGGCACGAGGGTTCAAGCTTGGTTGATGTAATCACATGTGATTCAAATCCATATAGTTTTAAAAAAAAATAAAACTGTCGGTTTCTTTTCTAATAAACCTCGTATATATTTTCTAACCTACAACCTCAAATATCCATTTGTTGAGACACCAGCTCATGTATATTATCTTGATGCCATCATTCCTTCAGGATTGTTGAGTGGAAGCAGACACAGGATTGATTCCCATATCTTACTCATGGCTACTGGGGTTAATACATATTTATGTCATTCTGACCTTTTTCTTTTTTCCCTCTGGTGCAGTGAACTGAAACAGAACCTGCAGATGGCTATGTTCCCACAATAATCTGCAATGTAAAAGGCCACAAGACTCTCTCAAGCTACAACGGGCCAGGATGCCGCGGTCCACTGACCCACTGCTCATGTACACTGAACTTTAAGTGAGGACGATCCTGCTGATGAGCCTTTTTGTTTTAGTCACTGAAAATAAGCCCAAATGTGATGTGGAAACACACTGACAGACTGACTGTCCTGGATCACGCTCATGAGCATCAAATGGCAGGCGGTGAACAGTTCAAAGTACAACTGCTAGAGTCTCTTTTTTTAACCCTGAGTGTTACATAATTGTCTGAAAGTGACATAGTTGGAATGTGACATTATTTTTGTATGAACAGACATATACGCATACACACACACACACACACAGCACCAATACAGGAAATAGCTACATTTTTTAATTATACGAGGTATCTTAAACTAACCGGCAGTTTTATAAAAAAAAAAACTATATGGATTTGAATGACGTGCGATTACACCAATCATGCTTGAACCCTCGTGTGCATGCGTGAGTTTTTTCACGCGTGTCGGTGACGTCATTTCCCTGTGGGCAGGCCTTGAGTGAGATGTGGTCCCGCCCTCTCGGCTGAATTCCTTTGTTTCACACGCTGCTCGAGACGGCGCGCGTTGCTTTATCAAACTTTTTTCTGGACCTGTGAGGAATATCCGAGTGGACACTATTCGAGAAATTCAGCTGGTTTTCGGTGAAAAGTTTAACGGCTGATGAGAGATTATGGGGTGTTTCTGTCGCTGTAAGGACTCCCATGGAGCGGGACGTCCTGCAGCGCTTCCAGGCGCCGTCGTCAGCCTGTTTCAAGCTGAAATCATCCTAATTTAAGGCTCTGTTGACCCAGGACGTCATGAGAGAACAGAAAAGATTCAGAAGAGGCCGGCATGAGGAGTTTATGCGGACATTCCACTGTTTAAGGACATTTTGTAATGAAAGACGTGCGCGCAAATTCGCCGAGTCGTTTCCGTGACAACTCGGTGAATCTGTGTGTGCCGCGACAGGAAAAACACCTCCGTGTTGAAAACCATTTGTAAAATTCAGGCGGCTTTTGATGGCTTTCAACAAGTGAGTAACTGAGAAATTGTTTAACAGCTTGGGCATGTTCCAACTTGCCCGTTAAGGTTTCCAACACGGAGGTGTTTTTCCTGTCGCGACCCCCTGCGGTCGGGTCCGGCCCGACATGCGACTCTGCCGGCACGTTCTTTCATTACAAAATGTCCGTTAACAATGGAATGTCCGAATAAACTCCTCATGCCGACTTCTTCTGAAAGTTCTCTGTTCTCTGACGACTTACTGGGTCAACAGAGCCTGAAATGTGGAAGTTTTCAACTTGAAACGGCGAGACGCTGCCGCCTCGACGCGCAGATCGCCGTCAGGCGCCGTGGGCCGTCCTTACGGCGACTCTACCAGACCAAAATCTCTCATCAGCCGTTAAAATTTTTACCGAAAACCAGCTGAATTTATCGAATGGTGTCCACTCAGTTGTGCCTTACAGTTTTGAAAAAATTTTGATCAAACAAAGCAGCAGTCTCTGAGCCATTCCTAAACAATGAAAAAATCGATGAGAGGGTGGGCGACTCCTCACTCAGACTGCCCACAGGCGAATGACGTAACCGACAGGCGTGAAAAAACTCTCGCATACCCACGAGGGTTCAAGCATGTCTGATGTAATCACACGTGATTCAAATCCATATGGTTTTTGAAAAAAATAATAAGGTCGGATACTTTTCTAATAGACCTCGTACATCTGGATGTCATGTTTATCATAGCCACAATGCCCATGAGGGAATGTTTAATTACAGTAATTATGAGCGTGACAGTGATGCGGGTGGCATCTGCATCACTGTGTGTAATCTCAGTGAGCGTCCTTCTGTCCTCAAGAACCTCCCTCGGGGAACTCTGGCTTTTGTTATCGACATGTCTGAAGTTATTTTCATGCAAAATCTGTGGATATGAATCAATGCAGATGGACAGTCTGATGATTAACACAACAGCTAAGTGTGTCCATGACTATCTGCATTCATCAGTGCAATTTAAGAGTCATTTAAAGTGCAGGACAGCGGATTCTCTTTAGAGAGAAGCTTGGATCATAATTTGTCATATTAGTTTCACTGGTAAAATTCCCACTGAAATATGCACCCACGGTCAGGGCCATAAGTAAGTATTTGCTGCTGTGCATCACTGTGATACAACTGAAATTAAACGGTCAACAGAAGATGTGACATTTCAGCTAAAATTTGCCAGAAGGCACATTCAAAGTCTGAGGCTGAGATCCGATCTGAAAAATCCGCCACTGTTCTACTCTAACTTGACGCTGTGACCGGTGGTACAGCATTCAAAGGTTGCACTGTGCAGTTTCTGTTGTCACAGCCAAAGAAGACTCCCATTAGTTCAGAGTTGTCCTTGGTGCCTTCCCTCATACAGTTGTATGTAAACGTTTGTGCACCCCTGATGATTTCCATGATTTTCGGTTGTTTGGATCAGCAATTTCAGTTAAATACACTAAACAAAAATATAAACGCAACACTTTTGGTTTTGCTCCCATTTTGTATGAGATGAACTCAAAGATCTAAAACTTTTTCCACATACACAATATCACCATTTCCCTCAAATATTGTTCACAAACCAGTCTAAATCTGTGATAGTGAGCACTTCGCCTTTACTGAGATAATCCATCCCACCTCACAGGTGTGCCATATCAAGATGCTGATTAGACACCATGATTAGTGCACAGGTGTGCCTTAGACTGCCCACAATAAAATCCCACTCTGAAAGGTGCAGTTTTATCACACAGCACAATGCCACAGATGTCGCAAGATTTGAGGGAGCGTGCAATTGGCATGCTGACAGCAGGAATGTCAACCAGAGCTGTTGCTCGTGTATTGAATGTTCATTTCTCTACCATAAGCCATCTCCAAAGGCGTTTCAGAGAATTTGGCAGTACATCCAACCAGCCTCACAACCGCAGACCACGTGTAACCACACCAGCCCAGGACCTCCACATCCAGCACGTTCACCTCCAAGATCGTCTGAGACCAGCCACTCGGACAGCTGCTGAAACAATCGGTTTGCATAACCAAAGAATTTCTGCACAAACTGTCAGAAACCGTCTCAGGGAAGCTCATCTGCATGCTTGTCGTCCTCATCGGGGTCTCGACCTGACTCCAGTTCGTCGTCATAACCGACTTGAGTGGGCAAATGCTCACATTCACTGGCGTTTGGCACGCTGGAGAGGTGTTCTCTTCATGGATGAATCCCGGTTCACACTGTCCAGGGCAGACGGCAGACAGCGTGTGTGGCGTCGTGTGGGTGAGCGGTTTTCTGATGTCAGTGTTGTGGATCGAGTGGCCCATGGTGGCGGTGGGGTGATGGTATGGGCAGACGTCTGTTATGGACGAAGAACACAGGTGCATTTTATTGATGGTATTTTGAATGCACAGAGATACCGTGACAAGATCCTGAGGCCCATTGTTGTGCCATACATCCAAGAACATCACCTCATGTTGCAGCAGGATAATGCACGGCCCCATGTTGCAAGGATCTGTACACAATTCTTGGAAGCTGAAAATGTCCCAGTTCTTGCATGGCCGGCATACTCACCGGACATGTCACCCATTGAGCATGTTTGGGATGCTCTGGACCGGCGTATACGACAGCGTGTACCAGTTCCTGCCAATATCCAGCAACTTCGCACAGCCATTGAAGAGGAGTGGACCAACATTCCACAGGACACAATTGACAACCTGATCAACTCTATGCGAAGGAGATGTGTTGCACTGCATGAGGCAAATGGTGGTCACACCAGATACTGACTGGTATCCCCCCCCAGTAAAACAAAACTGCACCTTTCAGAGTGGCCTTTTATTGTGGACAGTCTAAGGCACACCTGTGCACTAATCATGGTGTCTAATCAGCATCTTGGTATGGCACACCTGTGCGGTGGGATGGATTATCTCAGCAAAGGAAAAGTGCTCACTATCACAGATTTAGACTGGTTTGTGAACAATATTTGAGGGAAATGGTGATATTGTGTATGTGGAAAAAGTTTTAGATCTTTGAGTTCATCTCATACAAAATGGGAGCAAAACCAAAAGTGTTGCGCTTATATTTTTGTTGAGTGTAGATTGGACTACTGCAATGTTCTATTTTCTGGTTTATTGCAGTCTAGCATTAGGGGTCTCCAATTGGTTCAAAATGCTGCAGACAGACATTTGACACGAAGCAGAAAGTTTGACCACATTACACCCATTTTGGCATCCCTTCACTGGCTTCCTGTCCCAGTGAGATCAGATTTTAAGGTTCTGCTACTAACCTATAAACTTATTCATGGACTGGCACCTCCCTACTTAGTTGACCTAAGTAAACCTTACGTACCAGCCCGGGCTTTACGTTCTCAGGGTGCAGGACTACTTTGTGGCCCTAAGGTGAATAAGAAGTCTGCGGGTCACAGAGCTTTCTCTTATCGTGCCCCTGTTCTGTGGAATGATCTCCCTGCGTCAATAAGACAGTCAGATTCTGTGGAGACTTTCAAGTCCAGACTTAAGACGCACTTATTTTCCCTTTCATATGGCTAGCATACTGGTACAGTTTTGTTTTATGCTTTTTACTCTTTTAATTCATTTATTAGTAATTGGAGCGGGCTGCGGCCTCAACTTTACCTAAATTCTGGGTCTTTTAGTGAAGTTTAGGGCTAGCGGCCGGCGATCACCTTAGTATTTCTGTTTTCTGGTTGTTTAATGCTGCTAAATTATACAGTATTTTTTGGTCTTTCTGATGCCTGATTCTGTTTTTGTTTTCTCTCTGTTTAAGGTGCAGCTCCATCCAGAGATGGGAGTTGTATTCGTGTTGGCGATCCTCCTGTCCTGTGCGCCAATAGCATTTCTTGTATATTCGTCAGTGAATTGTTCTGTAATTTGTGTCTTTGAGTCTGGTCTGCTTGAGGTTTCTTCCTCAGAGGGAGTTTTTCCTTACCACTGTTGCTCTGGAGTTGGTAAGGTTAGACCTTACCTGTGTGAAGCGCTTTGAGGCAACTCTGTTGTGATTTGGCGCTATATAAATGAAAATAAATTGAAACTGAAAATTGTCTGGGGACTGAGATGACCATTCCAGAACACTGTACTTGTTCCTCTACATGAATGCCTTAGTAGATTTTGAGCAGTGTTTAGGGTTGTTGTCTTGTTGAAAGCTCCAGTCCCGGCGCAACTTCAATTTTGTCACTGATTCATTGTTGTCAAGATTCTGCTGATATTGACTGGAATCCATGTGACCCTCACCTTTAACAAGATTCCCAGTACCTGCACTGGCCACAAAGCCACACAGCATGATGGAACCACCTCCAAATTTTACTGTAGGTAGCGTTTTTCTTGCAATGCTGTGTTCTTTTTCTGCCATACATACCACCCTTTGTTATGTCAAAATAACTCAATTTTAGTTTCATCAGTCCAGAGCACCTTATTCCAAAATGAAGTTGGCTTGTCCATACCTCAAGCGACTGTTTGTGGCGTGTACGCCAGAAAGGTGTCCTCTGCATTACTGCAACTCTTTGTGCAAAGTGTGCTGTATAGTTGAACAATGCACAGAGACACTATCTGCAGCAAGATCATGTTGTAGGTCTTTGGAGCAGGTCTGTGGGTTGACTATGACTGTTCTCACCATCCTTTGCTTCAGGTTATCTGAGATTTTTCTTGGCCTGCCACTTCGGGCCTTAATTAGTACTGTGCCTGTGGTCTTCCATTTCCTCACTATGTTCCTCACAGTGCAAACTGACAGCTGAAATCTCTGAGGTAGCTTTTTGTATCCTTCCTCTAAACCATGATGTTGAACAATCTTTGTTTTCAGGTAATTTGAGAGTTCTTTAGAGGCTCCCATGCTGCCACTCATTAGAAGAGATGCAAAGAGGGAAACATTTGCAAATGGCCACCTTAAATACCCTTTCTCATGATTGGATTCACCTGTGTAAGGAGGTCAATGGTCAATGAGCTTACCAAACCAATTTTGTGTTCCAATAATTAGTGCTAAATGTATAAAAATCAATAAAATGACAAAGGTGCCCACATTTATGCATCTGCCTAATTTTGTTTAAATAATTATTGCACACTTTCTATAAATACTAATAACTTCATTTCACCTCTCAAATATCAGTGTGTTTAGCTGCTATATGATATATGTAACTGAAATTTCTGATCCAGACAACCAATGATTTATAAAGGAAAATCATGAAAATTATCAGTGGTGCCCAAAGTTTTGCATACAACTGTAATTCGCCTTCCATTCTATGGATTAACCATTAAGAGTGCCCAAACCAGGTGGTTTCAGTACTACAACTGCTCCAACTGTATGTCCCTGCAAGGATAGTGAATACAGCAGAAAAAAAAAAAAAAAAAATCATCAGGACCTTTCTCCCCTCCATCCAAGATGTCTTTCACAAACAGGTCATAAGGACTTTATCAGTGAGGAAGACCTTTCCCATCAACTCCATGGACTGTTCACCCACCTCCCATTTGGCAGAAGATACCGCAACATCTGAATGACCTCCGCGGCAGTCTGCAACACCTTCTTCCCCAAACTCCAAGACTTATAAATTCCCTGCAGCTCAACCACCAATTTAACTGACATGCTTTGTTGTTATATAGAACAAGTATTACAGTGCATCCAGAAAGTATTCACATTGCTTCACTTTTTCCACATTTGCTTATGTTACAGCCTTATACGAAAATGGATGAAATTAATTTTTTCCCTCAAAATTCTACACACAATACCCCATAATGATAATGTGAAAACAGGTTTTTTAGATTGTTGCAAATTTATTAAAGATAAACATTTAAGAAATCACATGTACATAAGTATTCACAGCCTTTGCCATGAAGCTCAAATTTGAGCTCAGGTACATCCTGTTTCCACTGATCATCATTGAGATGTTTCTAAATATTAATTGGAGTCCACCTGGGGTAAATTCAGTTGATTGGACATGATTTGGAAAGGCACAGACCTGTCTACATATAAGGTCCCACAGTTGACAGCATGTCAGAGCACAAACCAAGCATGAAGTCAAAGGATTTGTCTGTAGACAAATTTGGGGAAGGGTACTGAAACGCTTTTGCTGCTTTGAAGTTCCAATGAGCACAGTGGCCTCCATCATCCGTAAAAGGAAGAAGTTCAGATCCAGGAGGACTCTTCCTAGAGCTGGCCACCCATCTAAACTGAGCGATTGGGGAAGAAGGGCCATAGTCAGGGAGGTGACCAAGAACCCGATGGTCACTGTATCAGAGCGCCAGCATTCCTTTGTAGAGAGAGGAGAACCATCTCTGCAGCAATCCACCAATCAGGCCTGTATGGTAGACTGGCCAGACGGAAGCCACTTCTTAGTAAAAGGTACATGGCAGGGCACCTGAAGTTTGACAAAAGGCACCTGAAGGACTCTCAGACCATGAGAAACAAAATTCTCTGGTATGATGAGACAAAGTTTGAACTCTTTGGTGTGGAGCCCAGGCGTCATGTTTGGAGGAAACCAGGCACCATCCCTACAGTGAAGCATTGTGGTGGCAACATCATGCTGTGGGGATGTTTTTCAGCGGCAGGAACTGGGAGACTAGTCCGGATTGAGGGAAAGATGAATGCAGCAATGTACAGAGACATCCTGGATGAAAACCTGCTCCAGAGCACACTTGACCTCAGACTGGGGTGACGGTTCATTTTTCAGCACGACAATTACCCTAAGCACACAGCCTTGATATCAAAGGAGTAGCTTTGGGACAACTCTGTGTATGTCCTTGAGTGGCCCAGCCAGAGCTCAGACCTGAATCTGATTGAACATCTCTGGAGAGATCTGAAAATAGCTGTGAACTGATACTCCCCATCCAACCTGATGGAGCTTGAGAGGTGCTGCAAAGAGGAATGGGCAAAACTGCCCAAAGATAGGTGCACCAAGCTTATGGCATCATATTCAAGAAGTTTTGAGGTTGTAATTGCACCAAACGTGCATCAACAAAGTATTGAGCAAAGACTGTCATGTACATATGATTTCTTAGTTTTGTATTTTTAGTAAATTTGCAAAAAAAACAAAAAAAACAAATCATATTGTTATTATGGGGTGTTGTGAGAAGAATTTGAGGGAAAATTACTCCATTTTGGAATAAAGCTGTAACATAAAAAATGGAAAAAGTGAAGCGCTGTGAATATTTGCCGGATGCACGTCTCAGGGCAGGTTTGATTCAGAGACTGAAATGAAAACTTCAACCTCACCAACAAAGCTATCACCTCCCACCTATCCTGGATTCCAGAGAAGGGTTAGGGTGTGACTAAAGCTGCCTCAAGAAGAGACATATGCTACTACTACTACTATTAAAGTGCTCAGTAGCTTGCATCACTCTCTGTATGCCAAAGTATATGTGTGCCAAGTTTGGCTGAATTCTGAAGTGCCCTTCGGACAGGACACACCCACACACACAGACACACACAAAAAATTGTTGTCTGTTAGTATATAGATGGCATGTACAGACAGTTTATACACAGTATTTCTACTATTTGACTTGACTCAACTATTATTTGAAAATGCATTTGTGTCCTAGCTGTTGCTCCAGTGAGATTCTTTGACTGCAAGATCCACAAGATCAAAGCTTTTTCTCAGTTAATGAACCATCCCTTAGTTATGCTGCTATAGACTTAGACTGCTGGGGGTTTCCCATGATGCACTGAGTGTTTCTTTCTCTTTTTGCTCTGTATGCACCACTCTGCATTTAATCATTAGTGATTGATCTCTGCTCCCCTCCACAGCATGTCTTTTTCCTGGTTCTCTCCCTCAGCCCCAACCAGTCCCAGCAGAAGACTGCCCCTCCCTGAGCCTGGTTCTGCTGGAGGTTTCTTCCTGTTAAAAGGGAGTTTTTCCTTCCAACTTTCGCCAAGTGCTTGCTCACAGGGGGTCGTTTTGACCATTGGGGTTTTTCCGTAATTATTGTATGGCTTTGCCTTACAATATAAAGTGCCTTGGGGCAACTGTTTGTTGTGATTTGGCGCTATATAAATAAAATTGATTTGATTTTGATTTGATTTAATAGTTCAGTTTGATTCAAACTTACGAATGCTACATTTTTACAGTCACTACCTTATGTGTTTTACCGCATGTATCTTTCGGTGTAATTGTTAATACAGTAGCATGAATAGATGTACAGTGCCTCAACCCATTACAAAGATTTTAGGCACACACACACACACACTTAATCCCTTGTTCCACCCTGCAGACGCTGCTGGACACAGTGGCTGTTTAATCACAAGGCACCCACAGCTGAATATCACCAGCAGCCAAGACCAAATGTTTCAAAACTGTCCCTCACTCAACTTTATATAAATGTCAGTTTGACACGTTTGGCAAATCAGCACGGACTGCTTTGGGCAAAGGCTGCAGCACGTTAAGATCTCTCACATCAGACATGGGAAGTATGTGTGTGTGTGTGTGTGTAGGTGGTAGACTGAGAGATAGGATTAGAGGAAAAACACTCTTCACACACACACACACACACACGGGTTTTTACCATTCTGGAGATTCAATAGAGACTCACCCTAAACTAAGAAGTTCTATGTGATTCTACGAGCTGGAGTCATGTGTGAGTCATGGCAGCAGAAACCCAGAAAAGATCATATAAATGCAACACTGTATTTTGGTGGATGTCTAACATTTCCCCACCTTTCTGTAGAATGCAACATTGCTCTCAGCAACTTTGCTACAAATATTGAACATTGGACAAATGTCTGAGAAAGCCAGAGTTCAAACCTTGGTGGAGACATAGAACATTTCCCATGAGTTTCAAGGTGCATGAACATAGATTTGAAGAATAAGAATAAAACCTGCCAAACATTTTCCAGTAAAATATTGGTTCCATTTAGTCATCCATCCTACAGTGTTGTAGCAATGTTGCTTGAGTGTCAAATTCCAACCCCTCTTCCATGTGGTGACACCTGGGAAACGGATCAAGTCGAGGATTGCCTGTTGGGGAAAATCCGGTGAGGACCTTGTGTCTCCCATGATCAATACAGTAACGATGAAGGCTCAAGAGGAACCCTGAACACAAGATGGCTAATTTGGTTCTGGTAAAACAAGAAGTTCTCAATGGCTAATCAGGCAGAGGAGGTGATGGTTTGTAACCCAACATCTGTGAATGTGAAGGCAGAAGCAGGTCCTCAGATCCCGATCATCTTGGATTTCTCTCCATTGGATCAAGGTTAGGTTCTGTCGAGGACCGTGTGTTTGTTGGTGTGCAACGACATTCCCACATTAAACAAACCCATGCACAGGAATCTCTAGATCGACCCTGGATGTTGATCCCGTCCTAGAATCGATCAGGAGACAATCTTCCTTGCCACTATGAGCAATACTGCTAGCAGTGCACAGAATTGTTTCTGCATCACTTTCTAACATTATCATGACTCTAACAGTGAAGTGACAATGTTTGCGAGGAAGTGATGATTTCACCAGTACAAACAAATGAGATCTGGCCTGTAAGCGCATTCTGCATTTTCGGTGAACATATCAAACGTACATCACAAAACCATATGTCCCATAGCCAATTCATCAAGGTATTGGGATTTATCCACATCTGTCAGTGGTTGGTACAGTTCAGCTAAATCAGCTAACAGCTAATTGAAGAGCTAACTTGGTTGTTAGCGGATTAGCTTTTTAGCCCACTTTGAGAATAGTAGCAGACCAATTAGCTTCCACCAACTTCTGCTATCTTTACATCAGCTAGCATTTTTAAAATAAAGTGCAACAGCCAAATATTTTGCAAACCCTAAACTCATGTATTTGTTCTTGTTAGAGTAAGCAAAATTGACACATCTTGTGAAGTCAACATAGCAGGTCAAGCCAGAATATCCATCCATTTTCTACACCCATTTACTCCAACTGAAGGTCATGTGGGGCTGGTGCGTATCCCAGCAGTCATAGGGCATGAGGGGTGGGGCGTACACCCTGAACAGGATGCCAGTCTGCCACGGGGCAGAGTAAAAACATCATTTAAATTATTTTCATGTGTATTTTTATTTCTTGATATTTCTTAGTTATTCAATCATTTTGGTCCTGTGAATAAACTGTAAGGGATGTAAACTACTGTATAATTTTATTTGTTCATTTATTTATCTACATTTCAATCATCATCTGATCTTAGCATTCCAAACCGTTTTGAGAACCTGCATGTTTAAGCTACAGCATGTTAAAATTTCAACTCTTTGGGTCTGTTTTCAAGAGGTTAGAGCCAAAAAACTAAGTCAAAGCTAAATTAATACTGCAAAAGTTAGTGGTTATTGGTAGCTTCAGCAAAATGATTTTTTTCTTTCTTCTTTTTTTTTTTTTTTTTGTTTTTTTTAGTGTTATCAGATAAGTTTTCAGTTAGCTGATATCAAAGTTAACTTTTAGGTTAGTTGTACCCACCCCATTTATGGTGACACTTAACGACTGCTGGCCAACAGTGGCACCACAACAATCCGCCAAGCTCACTGGAGGTATTCCACTAAAATATTGATTTTTTTATGGACAGATCCGAGAAAAGGTCAGTTTTCATCCAGGTGACATAAGTTGTATTATCACGTCATATGCGCATAATATGTTATGTTTGGTTTTTTTTTTACATTTTATAGAACTATATATTAATGACATTTTATTAATAATAAGTCAATACACTTAATTTGCAGTGCTGCTGTAGGCATTTGTTACTGCCTTGCCATAAAACCTATCACTTCTCTTAAAAGCAATGAATCAGAACTTAATGCACTTCAAGATGATGAGATGTGCAACTCTGGTGTGTCCACCACACAGCCACAACACATATTTGAGTAATGTGGAGATGTACTACTACTCAGTTTATACTTTGTCTCGGTAACAAATAGACCTTGAACACACCCCAAAAGCATTTGCACCATGCAATAACGTCACACTGTCTCTACTGAATTTCTCCAACAGCTCTCCAGCATAACACTGGTCAACAATTAATAAAATAAAATACAATACATTTTTCTTGCATGGACTTTGAGAACTGATTTTGGCTAATTTTGGGGTGTAAAATCTGAATCTGAGCTCAGATTTCCTCTATCACATCACATTTCTTTCCAATTTGCATTCTCCTTATTGATGGATTACGTAAAAGTTGCGCATTCACTCACAGGTTTGACACCACTAATCCTGCACAAAAGCAGCTTCAAAAGCAGAGTTTTTAAACCAGGTTCGCAAAATGTGAACAAGAGCTGTAATGTTTTTCATGGTGCTGAAGAGGTGTGAGAGACTGCAGCTTTTGGTTCAATCCTTCATACGAGAAATATGTTTTCACATCTCAAAACCATGATGTGATTGGCAAAAACTAACACCAGATTTGGATTCAGCGCCCCCAAATTACCCAAACTCCATGCAAGAAAACTCGTGTTGAACAGTGTAATTCAAGAGGTTTAATTTTTGGGTAACCACCTATTCTCTGTTGTTTCCCCATGAAATCAATACGTTTATTGTTTTATCATTTTGTAATATAATTTTGTGTTTGTAAGTTAAACATTGCTGTCAAGTAAATGTAAAGCACACACATAATAAGAAGGGGAGGTGGGGAGGTGATGGTCTAGTGGTTAAGCGTTGGGTTTGAGAACATGATCCTTGGTTCAAATCCCAGCCTCACCGGAAAAATCACTAAGGGCCCTTGGGCAAGGTCCTTAATCCTGTAGTTACTCCCGGTGTGTAGTGAACGCTTTGCATGGCAGCACCCTCACATCGGGGTGAATGTGAGCCATTATTGTAAAGTGCTTTGAGCGTCTCTGGTGCAGATGGAAAAGCGCTATAGAAATGCAGTCCATTTAAGAACAATGTCAAATGGAGACATCTTTACTTCCATTTTTGTTATTTATTTAGGTAATTTCTTAAAGGTTTTCTCTTTTCTGTTGTGAAAAAGTCAAACTGAACACAACATGCAGAGCAGTTGCAAATCAGAGGTCAAGCACATCCTGGAAAGTTGGTGATTAGAATTTGAAATATTTAAAGCTACAAAATTGTACAATTATATAAGCATTCTGTGGATTTTGAAAGAGCTCAGGTTGATAATTCATGCTCAAAGTGGTATTTTTAGTCGGGTCAACAGGTACAAAGTTCAGTGATCTCTCAAGGTCACCAGAGGACAGATATACTGTAGTTTGGCAAATGGCAGATTTGGAATCAGCACACCCAAACTGACAGAGTGAGATTTGCCAACTTTTCTCACATTTGCCTGTATTTCTTCAAATAAAGCTCTTTCCTCATTTTGGCACCAGTCTACAAACAATGACAGAATCAAAGGGGACAGCAATGTGCAACATACTCTGAAGTCTTGGAAACACAGAAAGACCTGATATGAAACAACATAACCAACATCAAGAATTCCCCCCCCCCCCCCCCCAAAAAAGTCATGTGGGCAAACACAGGCTTAAATACACAAAGGAACTAATGAACAAATAACTGACAGGTGTGGGAATTAACTAACACACCACAGCTGGGGAGTGACACAGGAAGAAAGTAACCAAACATACAAGCCAACCAAGAACACCAAAATCAAACAGGAAGTCTTAACTACAACAGATACAGAAATGCAACCATGATACAATAAACACAGGAATGAAACAAAAATAAAAACCAGACCACAGGAAAAAAAACCTGCATACAGTAAAAATATTCCAAATCAGATTGTCAAACAGACATGAGGGCTCACATACACTTAGACACAGACAACACTAGGAGCCGTCACCAGGGGGAGTCAGAGGACATTGATCAATATGCACATTTAAAATTGTGAAAGGGTGTGAATTAAACAAATAAATAAATCATCTTCATGCAGTGTACTACTAATAAAATGACACCCCCCCCCCCCAGTCTCTCAGTGGATGCTGTACTTTATGTGTATATGATGAAGAATGATGAACATTTTTGAGTAGAGTTTCCCATATGTAAAGGATCACAGGTCCACCTTTTGTCTTTGGTGACCCTAAAACAAGCGAATCACATGTGCTTTACTACAAAGTTATTTGCATATGAAGAAAGAAATGAGTGCAATGGAAAGATGGTGTATAATATTATTGTGTAATTGTGTAATACTCAGTAAAAAAAGCTCCCTGATGTGTCAACGAAGCCATGTAACAGCACAACGCTTGGTGAATTCTGCTTCATGATGACAGGAAGAGTCAATATCGAAGGATGAAAAAGTGACGTTCCTATGACCACTTGGCTGCCACAAGCCAATTATCCGTGTGGAAACTTTTCTGACACCTACTGTTTAAAACCCAAAAAGTCAGAGGGACCGTGAGGCCCCGCTTTCACGAACTGTAGTCATACTGAAAGTCCAGATCAACTGAGCTGTTGTGCTTCTGCTCCACGAGAGGTTTCTATCCTCCCTGAGTTCATCTTAGGACACCCACGTTACCGTTTGACAGGTGTACCGCCCCAGTCAAACTCCCCACTCTCAAAAAACTGACTCATTGGATTGGATTTCCATTGAATAAATATATGTAGACCCAACTAAATTAAATCATTTACCAGTCTTTTCAATATTTAAATATAAAAATAGGTACAAGAAAAAAACTGTTATAAACTTTAAAAGAGACAAGTCAGTAAAAGCCTTAGAGGCATTAAAATATGATCTTAAAAATCAAAATTGGGAAGAAGTTTATGTCAGTGATGTTAATGTAGCATATAACTCATTTATGAAAATATTGATGAAATCATATAATAAAAACTGTAAATTAATAGAAATTAGTAAGAAAAGAGTAAATAAACCATGGCTGACAAAGGGAATAAAAAATGCTTGTGCAAAGAAAAACTATTTATACAGGTGCTTTTTAAAAATGCAAACAAAGGAAACAGAACACAGATACAAAAAATATAAAAATAAACTATTGACAATAATTAGGAAACAAAAAAAAAGATTATTATAGTGAACAATTAAATAAGAGTAAAGATAATATGAGGGCAACATGGGGAATTATAAAAAGTGTGATTGAAAGTGATGGAGCGAAAACAATTTTTCCAAATTACTTTGTCAAAGAAAATAAAGAGATATATGACATAAAAGAAGTGGCAAATGGGTTTAATGATTATTTTTCAAATGTAGGATCAAGTCTGGTGGGAAATAAACCAATAGTAGAAGATACATTACATACACTTGTAAATACGGTCAATAGTATTTTCCTGGACAATGTGGAAAAAGATGAAATAAGAAATATTGTAAAAAACTGTGTAAGCAAAAGATCAACTGACCATGAAGATTTAGACATGATGACTGTAAAAAGTATAATAGAAACTGTTATTGAACCATTTACTTATATTTGCAATCTGTCTCTGTCAACAGGGATTTTTCCAGATGAAATGAAAATTGCCAAGGTAGTCCCATTATATAAAAATGGAGACAAACATAAATTCTCTAATTACAGGCCAGTATCATTGCTTCCACAGTTTTCTAAAATTATGGAAAAAGTTTTTGTGACAAGGTTGGATAAATTCACTGAGAAACATCATATTTTAAATAATGCTCAGTATGGATTCAGAACAAAACATTCGACAGCTATGGCAATTATGGAATTAATAGAGAAAATATCAACAACAATAGAAAATAAGGATTATTTTGTAAGTATTTTTATTGACTTGAAAAAAAGCTTTTGATGTTATTGACCACTCAAGATTGCTTCACAAGTTACAACAATATGGAATAAGAGGTATTGCACATCAGTGGGTAAAAAGCTACTTAGAAAACAGAAAACAGTTTGTTCAGATAAATAAAATCAAATCAGAATTGTGTAATATTGCTTATGGAGTACCACAAGGATCAGTACTTGGACCCAAACTGTTTATTTTGTATATCAATGATTTTGTGAATGTATCTAATGTGCTTGGTAGCATTTTATTTGCTGATGATACAACGCTGTTTTACTCTGGATCAGATATACAGGAAGTAGCACAAGTGATAAAAACAGAATTGGAAAAGGTTAAGCATTGGTTTGATATAAACAGACTGTCACTAAATATTAATAAGACAAATTTCATATTGTTTAATGACAGAGCAAAAAAAAATAAAATAACGTGTCATTACAAATAGATGGAATGGATATACAAAGGGTAAAAGAAATGAAATTTTTAGGAGTCATAATTGATGAAGATCTTACATGGAAGTCACACATAAATTACATAAAAGGAAAAATAGCGAAAGCCATTGCTGTTTTGCATAAAGTAAAATATTCATGAAATAGTTATGGTTTATTAACATTGTACAATTCATTGATTTTCCCATATTTAACTTATTGTGTAGAAATCTGGGGATCAACATATACAACTTATATACAACCTTTGTTTATTCTGCAGAAAAGGGCTTTAAGGGTGATTAGCAACAGTGGTTTTAGAGATCCATCTAATCCATTGTTCATTAAGTACAGGGTACTTAAATTTCGTGATTTGGTCGATTTGAAAATATTACAAACAATGTACCAAGCTAATAAAAATGCTTTACCAACAAACATTCAAAATATGTTTGAGAAAAGAGTAAGTAGTTATAAACTGAAAGGAATAGAAGTCTTTAGAAAACCAAGATACAGAACCAAAGTAAAAGAACGGAGTATTGCAGTAAATGGTGTAAAATTATGGAACAATCTCAACAAAGAAATTAAAGAATTAAGGTTGCTTAAATTATTTAAAAAACGTATTAAACTAGATGTATTAAGTAAGTATGAAACTATAAAATAAGTTAGTGGGCTGTAAGGAAGTAAAAAAAAAAAGTAATTTGTTAATAATGTATAAAATGTTTTAAGTTTAAAAATGTAACCTGTCAGAGATGTAATCTATTTAATAATGGTCATAATTATGAAATAAGTCAGTGGTATGTGACAAGTTAAAGAAATACAATCTGTTAAATAATGTTGAAAAATGACGCTGGATATTGAAAGATTGTATTGTAAAAAGGGGCAGAAAATATAAGACTTGTTCTTCTCTCTGCTCCTTTTCATTCTGGTAATGGAGATGCTTTATTTCTGCTTTTCTGTTTTTTTTCTTTTAAATGAATGAAATAAATAAATAAATGAAAATGAAATGAAAATGAAATTAAATTATCTTGCATGGATGCGCTTTTTTGAGTTGGGGCTACATATATTTATTAGATGGAAATCCTGCACATAATTGAACTGAGTTCATCTGATAAATCATTTATTTGAATGCACCTACCATCGCCCCCCGGAGCAGGTCACGCCCAGCAGGGTTGGGTGCTTGATGCCTCCCCACCTCACTGGGTGTAGTGACCCCCCCCAAAAAACATTTTTTTTTGGAGATAGGATTTGCAATCAAGATTTTCAGAAGTAACTGATCCGTAAATTTAAATCCGTAAACTACATAAACTGAAAGAAAATATATATCACAAATGATATTCACATTTTGCAAGATGTGCATTGACGTTTTTAAGTATTCACATTTTACAATTCACGGTTGGAGGATAATTCACCTTTTGGGGGTTAAGAGCCCCTGAGAGGTTAGAGTGGGGTCTGTGTTTGACCTTCATAAAAACCTGTGTGCAGCAACACACAAATAAGGTCAGTTTTATCATCACATCTTGATTAAAACAACAAAAAACAAGGTAACTTCAGCTGATCTGAAGTGCTAAAGCTATTATGGGCCTCTTTGTTTGCAGGTTACTTATACAGTCTCCGTTTCCATGGCATTTCACTGAGGCTTTTATTCCATTCAGACATCTTTTGATCTTTAAATCACCCACACAGTGTTCACGTCAAAACTTTGCAACAAAAAATAATTTTATAGTTTAAAATGTATATATTATACTTGATTGCTTGATGCTGGCTGTGTTCGGATTTCTCTTTCTGCACACACACACACACACACACACACACACACACACACACACACACACACACACACACACACACACACACACACATTTATACAGTATATGTGTGTGTGTGTGTGTATATATATATATATATATATATATATATATATATATATATATATATATATATATATATATATATATATATATATATATATATATACAAGGTTGGGTAGGATTACTTTGAAAGAATACATGTGGATTACATGTATGTATGTACATACATTTGGATTGGATTTGACTTTTGGATTACATTTCAAAGTAATCCTACCCAACCTTGTTTGTGTGTATATATATATATATATATAGATAGATAGATAGATAGATAGATAGATAGATAGATAGATAGATAGATAGATAGATAGATAGATAGATAGATAGATAGATAAGTGAAGGCATTCAAGTACCTCGGGGTCTTGTTCACGAAAGCTCTCGATCTACTGGTCAATTTTCATTCCGACTCTCACCTATAGTCATGAGTGTTGGGTCCTGACCGAAAGAGCTACATCATGGGTTCAAGTGGCCGAAATGGGCTTCCTCAGGAGGATGGCTGGTGTCTACCTGAGAGATAGGGTGAGAAGCTCGGTTATCCGTGGGGAGCTTGGAGTGGAGCCAGCTGAGGTGGTTCGGACATCTAGTAAGGATGCCCCCTGGGCCCCTCCCTAGGGAGGTGTTCCAGGCACATCCATCTGGGAGGAGACCCCGGGGAAGACCCAGGACTAGGAGAGATTATATCTCCACATTGGCCTGGGAATGCCTTGGGATCCACCAGTCAGAGGTGGTCAATGTGGCCCAGGAAAGGGAGGTCTGGGGTCACCTGCTTGAGCTGTTGCCCCTGCGACCCGATAAGCAGTTGAAGATGAGTGAGTGAAATTATTTCAAGTCAGCTGTAATTTTTTGGTCAAATTAAAACCTCTCTTTTTTAATGTCTTTCTCACAATGCATTGCTGTAGTTAGCATTAGCTGCAAGCCAGACCAGTGGGCGGCTCTTCTCCCAGACAAAAAACAAAACAACAAAAAAAACAAAAAACAAAAACAAAAAAACTAAAACATGGTGCACATATTTCCAACGTGCATCTCTTTCCGCGACAGCTCAGCTACGCCTGCAGCAATGTTTCACTTTGACTTGGATGAAGGTCGCTGCTGACCAACACTGTAACACAAATCTGAAGTCTTTGCCTCAGTCACTACTAATGCACATCACTGCAATTTAATATGGGCAGAAAGTAAATCAGAAACATGAAGAAATTAAAATTTACAATTAATGATAAATGTAATAGTACCTGGTAGGACTGCAGTTATTAATCAGTTATTAATTGATTAATTACCAACTATCTTGCTAACAAAGTAATTATTTTGAGTCTTTTTATGACCGAGTTCTCTAATGTCAGCTTTTTAAATGTTTATACATTCTAGTTTCTTCTGCCTTTTCTGACAACACACAAAGTCTGAGTTGTGGACAAAACAAGAAATTTAAGGACGTCATCTTGGGCTTTACAAAACAATGAATGATTTTTTTTTCTGACATTTCCTGGACCAGCAAATGGATTCATTGAGAAAATAATCAACAGATGAATTGATATTCATTAGTTATAGCCCTGTGAAATATGTCATTTTCATCTCAGGAAGAACTGTGTCCAAGAGTTCCTTCCATTTTTTTTCCAATTAATGCTTTTATTTTTTTTCTCTTTTATGCACTTTATATATTTGACATGTTGAGGTTTTTTTTTTACATTTTAATTTATTGGTAAAATTTTGGGTTATGATTTACTGGTAAATAAACAAAAGAATCATGGACTAAACAAAAAATAATCAATAGACACAAAAAATCATTAGATTATTAGTTAATTTAAAAAATAATAATGGATGGATTATTTGATTACTAAATCATTTCAGCCCTAATATCTGGAAAGCTGAGCTGTAGCTGCATTTTAGCCTTGAGCAAAATCACTCAGTGAGTTTCTGCTGGAGACAGACTCAGTAAATGTGCTTCTGTTTCTGCTGCGGCTCTTTGTTTAAATGATGTTTCTCTTCTCTGCCTGGAGATGAACAAATGTATTCCAGTTCATGTTTATTGGGTCTGTAACATATTTAATTCCCTTATGGCTTTCTTCTGGTGACTTGACCATGCAGCCCATTTTTCTTCAAGTGCCTCCTTATTGTGCATCTTGAAACAGCCACACCACTTTTTTAAAGATAGTCCTGTATTTCAGCTGAAGTTATTTGTGGGCTTTTCTTTGCATCCTGAACAATTTTCCTGGCAGCTATTGCTGAAATTTTTGTTGGTCTACCTGACCATGATTTGGTTTCCACAGAATCCCTCATTTTCCATTTGAGTTTGAACACTGCTGATTGGCATTCTCAGTCCCTTGGATATCTTTTTATAGCCCTTTCCTGTTTTATACATTTCAGTTACCTTTTCTTTGACAATACTTTTGCTTTCCCTATGACTCAGAAATGTCAGTGCAGCACTGGATGAAAGATGTATGGGTCTGTCAGGAGCCCAAAAACTCACTGACATTTTACACACACTGATTACAAGTAAATCACAGGTGAGGATGGTTAGCTTTGTAGTCACTCAAGCCCGTTTGTGTCAAAATGTGTGCATGTTATCAGGCCAAAATCACCAGGGTATGTAAACTTTTGATCAGGGTCATTTGGGTAGTTTCTGTTGCCATTATGCTTTAGAAAGAGTAAACACAGTTATTTGACAATAAATGGCTTCACACAACCACTAACCATGAAGGTTTTTGTGTTATTCATATTCTCTACAAAATGGCTATATATATATATATATATATATATATATATAAGAATAATGGAAGAGTGCCCCCCCAAAAAATCATAAAAACAAAAATATGTCAAGTCAAGCCTTCCCTTTCAGCACACTGCAGCTGAAATGTCACTTTTTTTTTTTAGATCCATGTCATCATTAATTAAGAAAAACTGTATTCAGATGATTGCATAATTATTTTATACCCAGTGTTTGTGGGCCGCCAGAAGAGGATGTACTGCTGGCCCACCACCAAGGGCGCCCTGCCTGAAGTGCGGGCTTCAGGCACGAGAGGGCGCTGCCGCCACGGACACAGCCGGAGTGACAGCTGTCACTCATTAATTCCTGACAGCTGTCACACATTCTTCATCATCGCACTCCATAAAGACCAGACGTCATCTCCACCTCATCGCCGAGATATCATACTTCATTGGAGCAGTACCAGATCCGACAGTCGGGGACGGTGATCACCTGGGAATTCGGGACTTGGCGGCTCCAGTATTCACCAGGTTCTGTGGGGCGGAAATCGTGTGGTTCCGGCTCTTCTCAGGACAGACATCTTCTATCCTCGAGCCTGCCCACACGTCACCTTTGTAATTTGACTGTAATTATATTCTGAGATTGTCCTGTATGTTCGTTGTGCACGTTCACAACATTAAATTGTTACCTTTTGGCTCATCTATATACCGCTCATTTGCGCCCCCTGTTGTGGGTCCGTGTCACTACACTTTCACAACAGGATATCTCGGCCAGCGTCATGGACTCCGAGGGGCGTCACCCGGCTGTTGAACGACCAATGGGAGAGCAGGGAGCGCAGGCGTCTGCAGGAGGCGTGATTGGTGAGCTACAGCACATTCTCACCGCCTTCACGGCTCGGTTGGATCAAATGACCGAGCAAAACATCCTCCTGAACCGCAGGGTGGAGGCTCTCTCCGCACAGATGGCGGCGAGCGCTCAGGGCGCTGCTGCAGCTCGTCCTCCTGCCGACCCTGTGCAGGATATAAACGTTCCAGTGGTGGTTCAACAACCCCTCCCACCATCCCCTGAAGCATACATAAGCCCTCCTGAGCCGTACGGAGGTTGTGCGGAGACGTGCGCGGACTTTCTTATGCAGTGTTTGCTCGTCTTCGCACAACGTCCCGTCATGTACGCGTCAGATGCTAGTAAAATAGCTTATGTGATTGCTCTGCTTCGGGGTAAAGCACGCGCCTGGGCTACGGCGCTCTGGGAACAGAACTCACGGTTGTTATCAGCATACACTGGGTTTGTGGGGGAGTTCAGAACAGTGATCACCCTAACAGAGGAGAGACCGCTTCAACTGTGCTGCTGTCAATGAGACAGGGACGCGAGAGCGCAGCCGCTTATGCAGTCAACTTCCGCATCGCGGCTGCGAGGTCCGGCTGGAATAACGTTGCGCTCCGCGCCGCCTTCATAAACGGACTGTCGTTGGTCCTGAAGGAGCAGCTGGTAGCTAAGGAGGAACCGCGGGATTTAGATGGGCTTATCGATCTCGTTATACGGTTAGACAATCGGTTGGAGGAACGCCGTCGGGAGCGAGGCGAAGGACGTGACCGGATACGCGCCGCCCCTCTCCCTTCCGGGTTCGAAAAGGCGCCGCCCTCCCCACGCTCCACAGCCACAGCGCTCCGTGGGGTAACAGCTCCCCCTGCTGACGTTGTTAGGGAAACGCACAGGGCCAAAGTGAGGAGGCTGATCCGCGGGGAGTGTTTTCTCTGCAGCTCAAAGGAGCACATACAGAAAAACTGCCCCAAACGGCCAAAACGACAACACTCGCCCTTAGAGACTGGGCTAAGGGGGGGTCAAAACATTCAATTGAGACACACACAGATTGCCACAGGACTCCCAGTCACAATCCTGAGCGGGGATTTAACCCTTCAAGCCCCAGCACTGGTGGACACGGGGTCAGAAGGGAATCTGCTAGACAGCAGATGGGCAAGGGAGGTAGGGCTCCCTCTGGTGGCGCTTCCTTCGCCATTACAGGTTCGGGCACTAGATGGCACCCTCCTCCCTTTACTCACACACAAGACACAACCAGTAACTCTGGTGGTGTCTGGAAACCATCGGGAGGAGATTGAGTTTTTTGTAACTCCTTCTACCTCCCGCGTGATTTTGGGCTTCCCATGGATGTTGAAGCACAATCCCCGGATTGATTGGCCGTCTGGGGTGGTGGTTTCAGTGGAGCGAACCTGCCATTGGGTGTGTTTAGGATCCTCGGTTCCTCCCGGTTTACAGGCTAAGGAGGAGGTCAAAGTCCCTCCCAATCTGACGGCAGTGCCGGTTGAGTACCACGATCTTGCTGACGTCTTCAGCAAGGATCTGGCACTCACCCTTCCCCCGCACCGTCCGTACCATCGTGCCATTGATTTGGTTCCAGGCGCTGAGTTCCCCGTCCAGCAGGCTGTACAACCTCTCACGACCTGAGCGCGAATCAATGGAGACCTACATCCAGGACTCATTAGCTGCCGGGCTGATCCGGAACTCCACCTCCCCGATGGGGGCAGGTTTCTTTTTTGTGGGCAAGAAAGATGGCGGACCTCCATCCATGCATTGATTACAGGGGGCTGAATGAGATTACGGTTCGCAACCGATACCCGTTGCCATTGTTGGATTCCGTGTTCACCACCCTGCATGGAGCCAAAATCTTTACTAAGCTGGATCTTAGAAATGCGTATCACCTGGTTCGGATCCGGAAGGGAGACGAATGGAAGACGGCATTTAACACCCCGTTAGGTCACTTTGAGTACCTGGTCATGCCGTTTGGCCTCACCAACGCCCCCGCGACGTTCCAAGCCTTGGTTAACGACGTCTTGCGGGACTTCCTGCACCATTTCGTCTTCGTATATCTGGACGATATTCTCATCTTTTCTCCGGATCCTGAGACCCATGTCCAGCATGTACGTCAGGTCCTGCAGCGGTTATTAGAGAACCCGACTGTTTGTGAAGGGCGAGAAGTGCGAGTTTCACCGCACATCTTTGTCCTTCCTGGGGTTTATCATCTCCTCTAACTCCGTCGCCCCTGATCCGGCCAAGGTTGCGGCGGTGAGAGATTGGCCCCAAACCAACAAGCCGTAGGAAGCTGCAACAGTTCCTCGGCTTCGCTAATTTCTATAGGAGGTTCATTAAGGGCTACAGTCAGGTAGTTAGCCCCCTGACAGCCCTGACCTCTCCAAAGTCCCCTTCACCTGGTCGGATCGGTGCGAAGCCGCGTTCAAGGAGTTTGAAACGACGGTTCTCTACTGTGCCAGTTTTGGTGCAGCCCGACCCTAGCCGCCAGTTCGTGGTTGAAGTGGACGCCTCTGACTCAGGGATAGGAGCCGTGCTGTCCCAGAGCGGAGAGACTGATAAGGTTCTTCACCCGTGTGCCTACTTTTCACGCAGGTTGACCCCAGCTGAACGGAACTATGACGTCGCAATCGAGAACTCCTTGCGTGTGAAAGAGGCTCTTGAGGAGTGGAGACACCTGTTGGAGGGAGCGTCTGTGCCGTTCACGGTTTTCACTGACCATCGGAACTGAGTATATCAGGACCGCCAAGCGGCTGAACCCCAGGCAAGCCCGATGGTCACTGTTCTTCGGGCGTTTTGACTTCCGGATCACCTATCGCCCGGGACCAAGAACCAGAGGTCGGATGCCTTGTCCCGGGTACACGAAGAGGAGGTCAAAACTGCACTGTCGGATCCACCGGAGCCCATCCTGCCGGAGTCCACTATCGTGGCCACCCTCACCTGGGACGTGGAGAAGACTCGTCCGGGAGGCCCTGGCACGGAGCCCGGACCCAGGTACAGGTCCGAAGAACCGTTTATACGTCCCACCAGAGGCCCAGAGCTGCAGTCTTGGACTTCTGTCACGGTTCCAAGCTCTCCTGTCATCCAGGGGTGCGATGGACCGTGGCAGTTGTCCGGCAGCGCTTCTGGTGGGCGTCTATGGAGGCCGACGTCCGGGAGTATATCCAGGCCTGCACCACCTGTGCCAGGGGCAAGGCTGACCACAGGAAGGCCCAAGGACTACTCCAACCACTTCCTGTGCCTCTCGCCCCTGGTCCCACATCGGCCTGGATTTCGTCACGGGCCTCCCGCCGTCCCAGGGCAACACCACCATCTTCACGATAGTGGACCGATTCTCCAAGGCGGCCCACTTCGTGGCCCTCCTGAAGCTCCCAACAGCCCAGGGACAGCAGACCTCCTGGTCCAACATGTGTCCGTCTGCATGGGATACCCACCGACATCGTCTCAGATCGTGGTCCCCAGTTCTCCTCACACGTCTGGAGGAGCTTCTGCAGGGAACTGGGGGCCACCGTGAGCCTCTCGTCTGGTACCATCCACAGATGAACGGACAGGCAGAGCGGGCCAACCAGGAACTGGAACAGACCCTCCGCTGGCATCACATCCGCGCACCTGACGGCCTGGAGTAACCATCTGGCCTGGATCGAGTATGCGCATAACAGCCAGGTGTCTTCCGCCACCGGCCTCTCCCCATTTGAGGTGTGTTTGGGGTATCAGCCCCCGTTGTTCCCGTGGTGGAGGGAGAGGTCGGTGTGCCCTCGGTCCAGGCCCACCTGCGGAAGTGCCGTCGGGTTGTGGCGCTCGCCCGTTCTGCCTTGTTGAAGGGCCCGGACAAGGGCGAAGACCCATGCAGGACCGCCGGCGATCCCCGGCCCCTGCTTACCAGCCCGGGCAGGAGGTGTGGCTGTCCACGAAGGACACTCCCCCTCCAAGTGGACTCCCCCAAGTTGAAGGACCGGTACATTGGACCTTTCAAGATCCTCAAAATCCTCAGTCCTGCCGCAGTGAAGCTCCGACTCCCAGCTTCACTGCGGATCCACCCGGTTTTTCAGTGTCAGACTCAAGCCTCACCACACCTCACCCCTCTGTGCTCCCGGCCGCACCGCCTCCTGCCCGGATCATGACGGGGAGCCGGCTTGGACAGTGCGCCGCTCCTGGACGTCCGTCGGATGGGCCGGGGGTTCCAGTATTTGGGGAATGGGAAGGGTATGGAAGAATGCTCCTGGGTGAAGAGGAGCTTCATCCTGGACCGGCCTCCTGGCCAATTTCTACCGCAGACACCCGGACAAGCCTGGTCGGGCGCCAGGAGGCGCCGTTGAGGGGGGGGGTCCTGTTGGTGGGCCGCCAGAAGAGTATGTACTGCTGGCCCACCACCAAAGGGCGCCCTGCCTGATAGTGCGGGCTTCAGGCACGAGAGGACGCTGCCGCCACGGACACAGCGGGATGTGACAGCTGTCACTCATTAATTCCTGACAGCTGTCACACATTCTTCTCATCGCACTCCATAAAGACCAGACGTCATCTCCACCTCATCGCCGAGATATCATACTTCATTGGAGCACTACCAGATCCGACAGTCGGGGACGGTGATCACCTGGGAATTCGGGACTTGGCGGCTCCAGTATTCACCAGGTTCTGTGGGGGCGGAAATCGTGTGGTTCCGGCTCTTCTCAGGACAGACGTCTTCTATCCTCGAGCCTGCCCACACGTCACCTTTGTAATTTGACTGTAATTATATTCTGAGATTGTCTGTATGTTCGTTGTGCATGTTTCACAACATTAAATTGTTACCTTTTGGCTCATCTATTGACCGTTCATTTGCGCCCCCTGTTGTGGGTCCGTGTCACTACACTTTCACAACACCCAGTCCCAGATTGCTCCATCAGTAGGATGAACTCCATGGTTGGTCGTTGTTTTAATTTATTTCAAATGTGGAATCCAGCGATGAAAGAGAAGAGAGGAAGATAAAGAGGATTAAGTACATTTCATGCCACATTACTAAATTGGAGTGAAACCATACCTGGTTACTGAGGTTCACACCATGTTGCTCATGGAGAGTACTCTAAAATCACACATGCACACAGAAGGTCGGGCCAGGTGGTATGGCCTGAAATTCATATCATAATATAATTTGAAGCATACGTACATGTGAACGTGATATATTTTTGGCACATACAGTGCATCCAGAAAGTATTCACGGCGCTTTACTTTTTCCACATTTAATTATGCCTTATTCCAAAATGGAGTAGATACATTTTTCCTTCAAAATTCTACTCACAACACCCCATAATAACATCAAGACTGAAGTCGCTGTCCCCCTCCTGGGTATGGATTTTCAGTGCACTTATGGTGGATGTCATAAACCATATCATGACTGATGCTACCATGTTCATACAGTCGCACCCTCAGTGGTGTGGACTCCATCAGACTGCGTAACGTGCTTTCACATGCTGACATGTTTCATCATCTGCTCGGGGAATTTCCTGCACTTACACAGCTGACCTTTTCATCATCTACTACCAAGCACAGAGCAGAGCACCACATCGCCACCACGGGCCCGCCTGTCTGCTCCCGGGCAAGGCATCTTGACCTGGCCAAGCATGTCATTGCCAGAGCTGAGTTCGGCAACATGGACTGCCTTGGCATTATTTGTCACTCCAACAGCTCATGGGTGTTGCCGTTCCACATGGTTCCCAAGCCCAGCGGCAGTTAGTGACCCTGTGGTGATTACCACTTAACAATGCCACAATGCCAGACCGCTACCAGGTTCGCCACGTCCAGGAGTTTTCAACGCACTTGGCAGGTAAGATCATCTATTTTAAGGTGGACCTTGTCTGTGGATACCACCAAGTGCCTGTCCACCCGCTGGACATCCCCAAAACAGCAATGATCACCTCTTTGGACATTTTGAGTCCCTGAGAGTGGTGTTCAACTTTAAGAATGCCGCCCAGTTATTCCAGCGCGTCATGGACTCTGTGCAAGCTGACCTGCCTTTCCTGTTTGTGTACCTGGACAACATCCTCATGGCCAGTATCTCCCAAAAGGAACACCTGTCCTACCAGCAGATACTTTTCAAATGCCTCAGCCTGCATGGGCTGATCATCAGTCCAGCTAAGTGCCTTTTTGGTTTGACCACCATTGACTTCCTGGGACACAGAGTCACTAAGGACGGAGCTGTGTCACTCCTGTTTAAGTCACCATGCTGTTTTGTGATATCTTGACTAGACAGCCATGGCCGCTGTCCACACTGCATGGAAATTAAATGTTTTTGATGCTGTGCACACCCTTTCCCAACTGGGTAGAAAATAATCCCCAAAAAATTGGTGGCAGTCAAGTTTGTCTGGCACTGGCTCAGAAAGAACGTGAGGGATTGGGCGGACTTGTGGAGAGTGTCAGCACTCTAAGATCCATCACCTCTCCAAAGCTCCCCTGGTACATTTCCCCTGCCTGATTGGAGATTTTACCACATTAATGCAGACCTCGTGGGCCCCCTACCTTCCTCCATGGGCTTCATATACCTCCTCACCATGGTGAATAGGAGCACTCGATGGCTGGAGGCTATTCTGCTGATAGCTGTAACAACTGCTGAGATGGTCCAAGCACTCATCGGAGCCTGGGTCACCCAATTTGGAACTCCATCTAACCTCTCTTCTGACAGGGGTTCGCAGTTTAATCTGAGCTCTGGAATGCACTTGCAGACAACCTGGGTGAGGACCTTCAGTCCACGTCGGCGGAGTTGGTCTATGGCAGAGAGGGCAATCATTTACCATGAAGGGCCATGGTACATGGTTTTCCTTGCTACCAATCACCTCAGCGGGTGATTTGATTAATGATCAGGTGTTTATGTTTAGGGGCGAAGCTCATCAGCAAAGCCACCTTCTGAGGTGATTGGTTGCAAGGAAAGCCTGCACTGTCGGCCCTCCTTGCCCACCCCTGGTCTATGGCTAACCACTGTGGGTTCCAGGAGATTTCATTCCTCACATTGCTACCCCCCTCTCAGGTTGTTCGAGATCTCCTCGGACAAAATGTATAAAGTCAAAAAATTAACATTATGAACACTTCTCTAAAGAAGGCCATAGGGTCACTGTGTTGTGTGGGCCGCTGAAGAGGAGGTACTGCTGGCCCACCACCACCAGATGGCGCCCTGCTTGAAGTGCGGGCTTCAAGCACGAGAGGGTGTCATAGCAACCGGGAGTGACAGCTGTTACTCGTCATCAGCATCAGCTGTCACTCATCCACATCATCACCACCACCTTAAAGGCCGGACTGCAACTCCACCTCCCCGCCGAGAAATCAACTACCAAACAGGTAATTTTCTCTGCTGACTCAAAACATTGAGTAATAATCTGAACTTCTTTGCAGCCGTTTTCCTGTGGTGTGTCCTTATCTGTGGGATTGGCGTTTGGTGTGATCAGCGACGGCTTCGCTTCACACCCCAACCAGATAAGTGGTTAGACAGGAGCTGCACGAGTGTGTGATTGTAGGTGGAGGTTCTCCCTCCTTACTGAATACAGACTGTGGGATTACTGAGTGTGCGACCTCACACTCATCAGGACTGTCTCTGTTCTCTGCCAGCAGTACCGGGTCTGACTGCTGAAGACAGCGGCCACCTGGGGCGCAGGGCTTGGCAGCTCCGGTGTTCTTCAGCTCCGTTGGCAGTGGAAGCTGTGTGGATCCGGCTCTTCTCTCGCCAGGCATCTTCTATCATCGAGCCTGCCCACACGTCACCTGGTGTATTGACAGTCACTATATTGTTATTGTCTGTACGTCGTTGTGTGATTCACAACATTAAATTGTTACTTTTGGCTTATCCATTGTCCGTTCATTTACGCCCCCTGTTGTGGGTCAGTGTCACGACACTTTCACAACACACTGACCCTAAAGATTCCCTCCTTGGCACAGTGATCTATTCAACAATTCAGTGTTACAACCAAAACTATGATACATACACTTTTCTTTCCTTTATATTTGACATCCTTGACCATGAAAGCATACCACTAGAACTTGGAATCACTTTTATGTCTTTATTAGTTCAAAAGTTATTATATAAAAGCGATTTTTCGGTAATGGCGGTTTTCTTCTGGATCTAGCTCCATAACATTTGAAGCTACATCAAATCTGATGACACCTTACTGAATCAGTACAGATTCAGCTACAATTTGGTGTTAGTTGTGCATCTCTAGCTTCAATTGTCACCTCACACTGACACATTTTCTATTTTCCCTATATTTTTGCATATTCTGGATCACCAGATCCGGAATCCGGATCCGATCATCACCAAACTTTGTTGTTTGATAGAACATTTGACTATGTTACACCCTAACTTTTTTCAAGCCTTTCTGCCTTGTTTTTGTGGAGTTAGAAACTAGAATGTCAAAATTCCACCCTATCCCGCAATGATGAAGAATCCGTAAAAAAATTCCTGGATCCGAATTGTGATCCGGATCGTGATCCGGATCACCACTAAATCACTTTAATCACTTGTTCCTCTTGTCATTTCCAACCACTCCACAAAATTTCATCAAAATCCGTTCAAAACTTTTTGAGTTATCCTGCTGACAAACAGACAGACAAACAAACAAACGCGACAGAAAACATAACCTCCTTGGCGGAGATAACAATGCACTGAGGTGTGTGCTGCACACATCAGTGTGTGCCTGGTTCAAAGTTACAGGGACGCGGTCCCTTTGGTGTTTTCGTGCTGAGACTGCTGTGTTTTGATGGGAGGTGCCAAGCTTTGTTCCGAAGTATGTGAATTTAGAACCTGGATCTGAGAATAAACAACACGCCTTTCCATTGTTGACGTGGGAAATTGTCTCGTCTTTTTCCATTCATTGTAATTTCCACAATATAATTATTAGGGAATAACCCTGTTGTGTCTGATGATTTGCAGACATTCATGCTGGTTATACGGTCGCAAAATGAGCTTTATGGATATTAATACTGTGGATATTACAGCCCAGTCTCATGTTTTTTTTTTTCGCACTCCCGTCACGAAATGTTTTTTTTAAGTCACTATTAGTAACCCTACTCCCACCCCCAACCGTAACCTTAACCATAACCTAATCTTACTCCTCCCCCCACCCTAACCATAACCACCCCCAACCCCCACTTCACTTATACGAGGTCTGTGAGAAAAGTATCCGACCTTTTTTTTTTTCAAAAACTACATGGATTTGCATCATGTGCACTTGCATCAGACAAGCTTGAACCTTCGTGCGCATGCGTGAGTTTTTTTCACGCCTGTCGGTTGCTTCATTCGCCTGTGGGCAAGCTTTGAGTGAGCACTGGTCCAGCCCCCTCGTCAGATTTTTACTCAGTGAAATGGCTGAGAGGCTGCCGCTTTGCTCCATGAATTTTTTTTGAAAACCAAGATACAGAACCAAGTAAAAGACGGAGTATTGCAGTAAATGTGTAAAATTATGGAACAAATCTCAACAAAGAAATTAAAGAATTAAGGTTGCTTAAATTATTTAAAAAACGTATTAACTAGATGTATTAAGTAAGTATGAAACTATAAAATAATTAGTGGGCTGTAAGGAAGTAAAAAAAAAAAGTAATTTGTTAATAATGTATAAAATGTTTTAAGTTTAAAAATGTAACCTGTCAGAGATGTCTATTTAATAATGGTCATAATTATGAAATAAGTCAGTGGTATGTGACAAGTTAAAGAAATACAATCTGTTAAATAATGTTGAAAAAGACGCTGGATATTGAAAGATTGTATTGTAAAAAGGGGCAGAAAATATAAGACTTGTTCTTCTCTGCTCCTTTTCATTCTGGTAATGGAGATGCTTTATTTCTGCTTTTCTGTTTTTTTTCTTTTAAATGAATGAAATAAATAAATAAAATGAAATGAAATGAAATTAAAATCTTGCATGGATGCGCTTTTTTGAGTTGGGGTACATTATTTATTAGAGGAAATCCTGCACATAATTGAACTGAGTCATCTGATAATCATTATTTGAATGCAACCTACCATCGCCCCCCGGAGCAGGTCACGCCCAGCAGGGTTGGGTGCTGATGCCTCCCCACCTCACTGGGTGTAGTGACCCCCCCCAAAAAACATTTTTTTTGGAGATAGGATTTGCAATCAAGATTTTCAGAAGTAACTGATCCGTAAATTTAATCCGTAAACTACATAAACTGAAAGAAAATATTATCACAAATGATATTCACATTTTTGCAAGATGTGCATTGACGTTTTTAAGTATTCACATTTTACAATTCACGGTTGGAGGATAATTCACCTTTGGGTTAAGAGCCCCTGAGAGGTTAGAGTGGGGTCTGTGTTGACCTTCATAAAACCTTGTGCAGCAACACACAAATAAGGTCAGTTTTATCATCACATCTTGATTAAAACAACAAAAAACAAGGAACTTCAGCTGATCTGAAGTGCTAAAGCTATTATGGGCCTCTTTGTTTGCAGGTACTTATACAGTCTCCGTTTCCATGGCATTTCAACTGAGGCTTTTATTCCATTCAGACATCTTTTGATCTTTAAATCCCCACACAGTGTTCACGTCAAAACTTTGCAACAAAAATAATTTTATAGTTTAAAATGTATATATTATACTTGATTGCTTGATGCTGGCTGTGTTCGGATCTCTTTCTGCACACACACACACACACACACACAAACACACACACAACACACACACACACACACACCACACACACACACCCCACATTATACAGTATATGTTGTGTGTGTTGGTATATATATATATATATATATATATATATAATATATATTATCTATATATATATAATATATATATATATATATATATATATACAAGGTTGGGTAGGATTACTTTGAAACGAATACATGTGGATTACATGTATGTATGTACATACATTGGATTGGATTGACTTTGGATTACATTTCAAAGTAATCCTACCCAACCTTGTTGTGTGTATATATCTATATATATATATATAGATAGTAGATAGATAGATAGATGATAGATAGATAGATAGATAGATAGATAGATAGATAGATAGATAGATAGATAGATAAGTGAAGGCATTCAGTACCTCGGGGTCTTGTTCACGAAGCTCTCGATCTACTGGTCAATTTCATTCCGACTCTCACCTATAGTCATGAGTGTTGGGTCCTGACCGAAAGAGCTACATCATGGGTTCAAGTGGCCGAAATGGGCTTCCTCAGGAGGATGGCTGGTGTCTACCTGAGAGATAGGGTGAGAAGCTCGGTTATCCGTGGGGAGCTTGGAGTGGAGCCAGCTGAGGTGGTTCGGACATCTAGTAAGGATGCCCCCTGGGCCCCTCCCTAGGGAGGTGTTCCAGGCACATCCATCTGGGAGGAGACCCCGGGGGAAGACCCAGGACTAGGAGAGATTATATCTCCACATTGGCCTGGGAATGCCTTGGGATCCACCAGTCAGAGGTGGTCAATGTGGCCCAGGAAAGGGAGGTCTGGGGTCACCTGCTTGAGCTGTTGCCCCTGCGACCCGATAAAGCAGTTGAAGATGAGTGAGTGAAATTATTTCAAGTCAGCTGTAATTTTTTGGTCAAATTAAAACCTCTCTTTTTTAATGTCTTTCTCACAATGCATTGCTGTAGTTTAGCATTAGCTGCAAGCCAGACCAGTGGGCGGCTCTTCTCCCAGACAAAAAACAAAACAACAAAAAAAAACAAAAAACAAAAAAACAAAAAAACTAAAACATGTGCACATATTTCCAACGTGCATCTCTTCCCGCGACAGCTCAGCTACGCCTGCAGCAATGTTTCACTTTGACTTGGATGAAGGGTCCTGCTGACCAACACTGTAACACAAATCTGAAGTCTTTGCCTCAGTCACTACTAATGCACATCACTGCAATTTAATATGGGCAGAAAGTAATCAGAAACATGAAGAAATTAAAATTTACAATTAATGATAAATGTAATAGTACCTGGTAGACTGCAGTTATTAATCAGTTATTAATTGATTAATTACCAACTATCTTGCTAACAAAGTAATTATTTTGAGTCTTTTATGACCGAGTTCTCTAATGTCAGCTTTTTAAATGTTTATACATTCTAGTTTCTTCTGCCTTTTCTGACAACACACAAAGTCTGAGTTGTGGACAAAACAAGAAATTTAAGGACGTCATCTTGGGCTTTACAAAACAATGAATGATTTTTTTTCTGACATTTCCTGGACCAGCAAATGGATTCATTGAGAAAATAATCAACAGATGAAATTGATATTCATTAGTTATAGCCCTGTGAAATATGTCATTTTCATCTCAGGAAGAACTGTGTCCAAGAGTTCCTTCCATTTTTTTTCCAATTAATGCTTTTTATTTTTTTTCTCTTTTATGCACTTTATATATTTGACATGTTGAGGTTTTTTTTTTACATTTTAATTTATTGGTAAAATTTTGGGTTATGATTTACTGGTAAATAAACAAAAGAATCATGGACTAAACAAAAAATATCATAGACACAAAAAATCATTAGATTATTAGTTAATTTAAAAAATAATAATGGATGGATTATTTGATTACTAAATCATTTCAGCCCTAATATCTGGAAAGCTGAGCTGTAGCTGCATTTTAGCCTTGAGCAAAATCACTCAGTGAGTTTCTGCTGGAGACAGACTCAGTAAATGTGCTTCTGTTTCTGCTGCGGCTCTTTGTTTAAATGATGTTTCTCTTCTCTGCCTGGAGATGAACAAATGTATTCCAGTTCATGTTTATTGGGTCTGTAACATATTTAATTCCCTTATGGCTTTCTTCTGGTGACTTGACCATGCAGCCCATTTTTCTTCAAGTGCCTCCTTATTGTGCATCTTGAAACAGCCACACCACTTTTTTAAAGATAGTCCTGTATTTCAGCTGAAGTTATTTGTGGGCTTTTCTTTGCATCCTGAACAATTTTCCTGGCAGCTCTTGCTGAAATTTTGTTGGTCTACCTGACCATGATTTGGTTTCCACAGAATCCCTCATTTTCCATTTGAGTTTGAACACTGCTGATTGGCATTCTCAGTCCCTTGGATATCTTTTTATAGCCCTTTCCTGTTTTATACATTTCAGTTACCTTTTCTTTGACAATACTTTTGCTTTCCCTATGACTCAGAAATGTCAGTGCAGCACTGGATGAAAGATGTATGGGTCTGTCAGGAGCCCAAAAACTCACTGACATTTTACACACACTGATTACAAGTAAATCACAGGTGAGGATGGTTAGCTTTTGTAGTCACTCAAGCCCGTTTGTGTCAAAATGTGTGCATGTTATCAGGCCAAAATCACCAGGGTATGTAAACTTTTGATCAGGGTCATTTGGGTAGTTTCTGTTGCCATTATGCTTTAGAAAGAGTAAACACAGTTATTTGACAATAAATGGCTTCACACAACCACTAACCATGAAGGTTTTTGTGTTATTCATATTCTCTACAAAATGGCTATATATATATATATATATATATATATATAAGAATAATGGAAGAGTGCCCCCCCAAAAAATCATAAAAACAAAAATATGTCAAGTCAAGCCTTTCCCTTTCAGCACACTGCAGCTGAAATGTCACTTTTTTTTTTTTAGATCCATGTCATCATTAATTAAGAAAAACTGTATTCAGATGATTGCATAATTATTTTATACCCAGTGTTGTGTGGGCCGCCAGAAGAGGATGTACTGCTGGCCCACCACCAAAGGGCGCCCTGCCTGAAGTGCGGGCTTCAGGCACGAGAGGGCGCTGCCGCCACGGACACAGCCGGGAGTGACAGCTGTCACTCATTAATTCCTGACAGCTGTCACACATTCTTCATCATCGCACTCCATAAAGACCAGACGTCATCTCCACCTCATCGCCGAGATATCATACTTCATTGGAGCAGTACCAGATCCGACAGTCGGGGACGGTGATCACCTGGGAATTCGGGACTTGGCGGCTCCAGTATTCACCAGGTTCTGTGGGGGCGGAAATCGTGTGGTTCCGGCTCTTCTCAGGACAGACATCTTCTATCCTCGAGCCTGCCCACACGTCACCTTTGTAATTTGACTGTAATTATATTCTGAGATTGTCTGTATGTTCGTTGTGCACGTTTCACAACATTAATTGTTACCTTTTGGCTCATCTATATACCGCTCATTTGCGCCCCCTGTTGTGGGTCCGTGTCACTACACTTTCACAACAGGATATCTCGGCCAGCGTCATGGACTCCGAGGGGCGTCACCCGGCTGTTGAACGACCAATGGGAGAGCAGGGAGCGCAGGCGTCTGCAGGAGGCGTGATTGGTGAGCTACAGCACATTCTCACCGCCTTCACGGCTCGGTTGGATCAAATGACCGAGCAAAACATCCTCCTGAACCGCAGGGTGGAGGCTCTCTCCGCACAGATGGCGGCGAGCGCTCAGGGCGCTGCTGCAGCTCGTCCTCCTGCCGACCCTGTGCAGGATATAAACGTTCCAGTGGTGGTTCAACAACCCCTCCCACCATCCCCTGAAGCATACATAAGCCCTCCTGAGCCGTACGGAGGTTGTGCGAAGACGAGCGCGGACTTTCTTATGCAGTGTTTGCTCGTCTTCGCACAACGTCCCGTCATGTACGCGTCAGATGCTAGTAAAATAGCTTATGTGATTGCTCTGCTTCGGGGTAAAGCACGCGCCTGGGCTACGGCGCTCTGGGAACAGAACTCACGGTTGTTATCAGCATACACTGGTTTGTGGGGGGAGTTCAGAACAGTGATCACCCTAACAGAGGAGAGACCGCTTCAACTGTGCTGCTGTCAATGAGACAGGGACGCGAGAGCGCAGCCGCTTATGCAGTCAACTTCCGCATCGCGGCTGCGAGGTCCGGCTGGAATAACGTTGCGCTCCGCGCCGCCTTCATAAACGGACTGTCGTTGGTCCTGAAGGAGCAGCTGGTAGCTAAGGAGGAACCGCGGGATTTAGATGGGCTTATCGATCTCGTTATACGGTTAGACAATCGGTTGGAGGAACGCCGTCGGGAGCGAGGCGAAGGACGTGACCGGATACGCGCCGCCCCTCTCCCTTCCGGGTTCGAAAAGGCGCCGCCCTCCCCACGCTCCACAGCCACAGCGCTCCGTGGGGTAACAGCTCCCCCTGCTGACGTTGTTAGGGAAACGCACAGGGCCAAAGTGAGGAGGCTGATCCGCGGGGAGTGTTTTCTCTGCAGCTCAAAGGAGCACATACAGAAAAACTGCCCCAAACGGCCAAAACGACAACACTCGCCCTTAGAGACTGGGCTAAGGGGGGGTCAAAACATTCAATTGAGACACACACAGATTGCCACAGGACTCCCAGTCACAATCCTGAGCGGGGATTTAACCCTTCAAGCCCCAGCACTGGTGGACACGGGGTCAGAAGGGAATCTGCTAGACAGCAGATGGGCAAGGGAGGTAGGGCTCCCTCTGGTGGCGCTTCCTTCGCCATTACAGGTTCGGGCACTAGATGGCACCCTCCTCCCTTTACTCACACACAAGACACAACCAGTAACTCTGGTGGTGTCTGGAAACCATCGGGAGGAGATTGAGTTTTTTGTAACTCCTTCTACCTCCCGCGTGATTTTGGGCTTCCCATGGATGTTGAAGCACAATCCCCGGATTGATTGGCCGTCTGGGGTGGTGGTTCAGTGGAGCGAAACCTGCCATTGGGTGTGTTTAGGATCCTCGGTTCCTCCCGGTTTACAGGCTAAGGAGGAGGTCAAAGTCCCTCCCAATCTGACGGCAGTGCCGGTTGAGTACCACGATCTTGCTGACGTCTTCAGCAAGGATCTGGCACTCACCCTTCCCCCGCACCGTCCGTACCATTGTGCCATTGATTTGGTTCCAGGCGCTGAGTTCCCGTCCAGCAGGCTGTACAACCTCTCACGACCTGAGCGCGAATCAATGGAGACCTACATCCAGGACTCATTAGCTGCCGGGCTGATCCGGAACTCCACCTCCCCGATGGGGGCAGGTTTCTTTTTTGTGGGCAAGAAAGATGGCGGACTCCATCCATGCATTGATTACAGGGGGCTGAATGAGATTACGGTTCGCAATCGATACCCGTTGCCATTGTTGGATTCCGTGTTCACCCCCCTGCATGGAGCCAAAATCTTTACTAAGCTGGATCTTAGAAATGCGTATCACCTGGTTCGGATCCGGAAGGGAGACGAATGGAAGACGGCATTTAACACCCCGTTAGGTCACTTTGAGTACCTGGTCATGCCGTTTGGCCTCACCAACGCCCCCGCGACGTTCCAAGCCTTGGTTAACGACGTCTTGCGGGACTTCCTGCACCATTTCGTCTTCGTATATCTGGACGATATTCTCATCTTTTCTCCGGATCCTGAGACCCATGTCCAGCATGTACGTCAGGTCCTGCAGCGGTTATTAGAGAACCGACTGTTTGTGAAGGGCGAGAAGTGCGAGTTTCACCGCACATCTTTGTCCTTCCTGGGGTTTATCATCTCCTCTAACTCCGTCGCCCCTGATCCGGCCAAGGTTGCGGCGGTGAGAGATTGGCCCCAACCAACAAGCCGTAGGAAGCTGCAACAGTTCCTCGGCTTCGCTAATTTCTATAGGAGGTTCATTAAGGGCTACAGTCAGGTAGTTAGCCCCCTGACAGCCCTGACCTCTCCAAAAGTCCCCTTCACCTGGTCGGATCGGTGCGAAGCCGCGTTCAAGGAGTTGAAACGACGGTTCTCTACTGTGCCAGTTTTGGTGCAGCCCGACCCTAGCCGCCAGTTCGTGGTTGAAGTGGACGCCTCTGACTCAGGGATAGGAGCCGTGCTGTCCCAGAGCGGAGAGACTGATAAGGTTCTTCACCCGTGTGCCTACTTTTCACGCAGGTTGACCCCAGCTGAACGGAACTATGACGTCGGCAATCGAGAACTCCTTGCGGTGAAAGAGGCTCTTGAGGAGTGGAGACACCTGTTGGAGGGAGCGTCTGTGCCGTTCACGGTTTTCACTGACCATCGGAACCTGGAGTATATCAGGACCGCCAAGCGGCTGAACCCCAGGCAAGCCCGCTGGTCACTGTTCTTCGGGCGTTTTGACTTCCGGATCACCTATCGCCCCGGGACCAAGAACCAGAGGTCGGATGCCTTGTCCCGGGTACACGAAGAGGAGGTCAAAACTGCACTGTCGGATCCACCGGAGCCCATCCTGCCGGAGTCCACTATCGTGGCCACCCTCACCTGGGACGTGGAGAAGATCGTCCGGGAGGCCCTGGCACGGAGCCCGGACCCAGGTACAGGTCCGAAGAACCGTTTATACGTCCCACCAGAGGCCAGAGCTGCAGTCTTGGACTTCTGTCACGGTTCCAAGCTCTCCTGTCATCCAGGGGTGCGATGGACCGTGGCAGTTGTCCGGCAGCGCTTCTGGTGGGCGTCTATGGAGGCCGACGTCCGGGAGTATATCCAGGCCTGCACCACCTGTGCCAGGGGCAAGGCTGACCACAGGAAGGCCCAAGGACTACTCCAACCACTTCCTGTGCCTCATCGCCCCTGGTCCCACATCGGCCTGGATTTCGTCACGGGCCTCCCGCCGTCCCAGGGCAACACCACCATCTTCACGATAGTGGACCGATTCTCCAAGGCGGCCCACTTCGTGGCCCTCCTGAAGCTCCCAACAGCCCAGGAGACAGCAGACCTCCTGGTCCAACATGTTGTCCGTCTGCATGGGATACCCACCGACATCGTCTCAGATCGTGGTCCCCAGTTCTCCTCACACGTCTGGAGGAGCTTCTGCAGGGAACTGGGGGCCACCGTGAGCCTCTCGTCCTGGTACCATCCACAGATGAACGGACAGGCAGAGCGGGCCAACCAGGAACTGGAACAGACCCTCCGCTGCATCACATCCGCGCACCTGACGGCCTGGAGTAACCATCTGGCCTGGATCGAGTATGCGCATAACAGCCAGGTGTCTTCCGCCACCGGCCTCTCCCCATTTGAGGTGTGTTTGGGGTATCAGCCCCCGTTGTTCCCCGTGGTGGAGGGAGAGGTCGGTGTGCCCTCGGTCCAGGCCCACCTGCGGAAGTGCCGTCGGGTGTGGCGCTCCGCCCGTTCTGCCTTGTTGAAGGCCCGGACAAGGGCGAAGACCCATGCAGACCGCCGGCGATCCCCGGCCCCTGCTTACCAGCCCGGGCAGGAGGTGTGGCTGTCCACGAAGGACATCCCCCTCCAAGTGGACTCCCCCAGTTGAAGGACCGGTACATTGGACCTTTCAAGATCCTCAAAATCCTCAGTCCTGCCGCAGTGAAGCTCCGACTCCCAGCTTCACTGCGGATCCACCCGGTTTTTCATGTGTCCAGACTCAAGCCTCACCACACCTCACCCCTCTGTGCTCCCGGTCCGGCACCGCCTCCTGCCCGGATCATTGACGGGGAGCCGGCTTGGACAGTGCGCCGGCTCCTGGACGTCCGTCGGATGGGCCGGGGGTTCCAGTATTTGGTGGACTGGGAAGGGTATGGAAGAATGCTCCTGGGTGAAGAGGAGCTTCATCCTGGACCCGGCCCTCCTGGCCAATTTCTACCGCAGACACCCGGACAAGCCTGGTCGGGCGCCAGGAGGCGCCCGTTGAGGGGGGGGGTCCTGTTGTGTGGGCCGCCAGAAGAGGATGTACTGCTGGCCCACCACCAAAGGGCGCCCTGCCTGAAGTGCGGGCTTCAGGCACGAGAGGACGCTGCCGCCACGGACACAGCCGGGAGTGACAGCTGTCACTCATTAATTCCTGACAGCTGTCACACATTCTTCATCATCGCACTCCATAAAGACCAGACGTCATCTCCACCTCATCGCCGAGATATCATACTTCATTGGAGCACTACCAGATCCGACAGTCGGGGACGGTGATCACCTGGGAATTCGGGACTTGGCGGCTCCAGTATTCACCAGGTTCTGTGGGGGCGGAAATCGTGTGGTTCCGGCTCTTCTCAGGACAGACGTCTTCTATCCTCGAGCCTGCCCACACGTCACCTTTGTAATTTGACTGTAATTATATTCTGAGATTGTCTGTATGTTCGTTGTGCATGTTTCACAACATTAAATTGTTACCTTTTGGCTCATCTATTGACCGTTCATTTGCGCCCCCTGTTGTGGGTCCGTGTCACTACACTTTCACAACACCCAGTCCCAGATTGCTCCATCAGTAGGATGAACTCCATGGTTGGTCGTTGTTTTTAATTTATTTCAAATGTGGAATCCAGCGATGAAAGAGAAGAGAGGAAGATAAAGAGGATTAAGTACATTTCATGCCACGATTACTAAATATTGGAGTGAAACCATACCTGGTTACTGAGGTTCACACCATGTTGCTCATGGAGAGTACTCTAAAATCACACATGCACACAGAAGGTCGGGCCAGGTGGTATGGCCTGAAATTCATATCATAATATAATTTGAAGCATACGTACATGTGAACGTGATATATTTTTGGCACATACAGTGCATCCAGAAAGTATTCACGGCGCTTTACTTTTTCCACATTTAATTATGCCTTATTCCAAAATGGAGTAGATACATTTTTCCTTCAAAATTCTACTCACAACACCCCATAATAACATCAAGACTGAAGTCGCTGTCCCCCTCCTGGGTATGGATTTTCAGTGCACTTATGGTGGATGTCATAAACCATATCATGACTGATGCTACCATGTTCATACAGTCGCACCCTCAGTGGTGTGGACTCCATCAGACTGCGTAACGTGCTTTCACATGCTGACATGTTTCATCATCTGCTCGGGGAATTTCCTGCACTTACACAGCTGACCTTTTCATCATCTACTACCAAGCACAGAGCAGAGCACCACATCGCCACCACGGGCCCGCCTGTCTGCTCCCGGGCAAGGCATCTTGACCTGGCCAAGCATGTCATTGCCAGAGCTGAGTTCGGCAACATGGACTGCCTTGGCATTATTTGTCACTCCAACAGCTCATGGGTGTTGCCGTTCCACATGGTTCCCAAGCCCAGCGGCAGTTAGTGACCCTGTGGTGATTACCACTTAACAATGCCACAATGCCAGACCGCTACCAGGTTCGCCACGTCCAGGAGTTTTCAACGCACTTGGCAGGTAAGATCATCTATTTTAAGGTGGACCTTGTCTGTGGATACCACCAAGTGCCTGTCCACCCGCTGGACATCCCCAAAACAGCAATGATCACCTCTTTGGACATTTTGAGTCCCTGAGAGTGGTGTTCAACTTTAAGAATGCCGCCCAGTTATTCCAGCGCGTCATGGACTCTGTGCAAGCTGACCTGCCTTTCCTGTTTGTGTACCTGGACAACATCCTCATGGCCAGTATCTCCCAAAAGGAACACCTGTCCTACCAGCAGATACTTTTCAAATGCCTCAGCCTGCATGGGCTGATCATCAGTCCAGCTAAGTGCCTTTTTGGTTTGACCACCATTGACTTCCTGGGACACAGAGTCACTAAGGACGGAGCTGTGTCACTCCTGTTTAAGTCACCATGCTGTTTTGTGATATCTTGACTAGACAGCCATGGCCGCTGTCCACACTGCATGGAAATTAAATGTTTTTGATGCTGTGCACACCCTTTCCCAACTGGGTAGAAAATAATCCCCAAAAAATTGGTGGCAGTCAAGTTTGTCTGGCACTGGCTCAGAAAGAACGTGAGGGATTGGGCGGACTTGTGGAGAGTGTCAGCACTCTAAGATCCATCACCTCTCCAAAGCTCCCCTGGTACATTTCCCCGTGCCTGATTGGAGATTTTACCACATTAATGCAGACCTCGTGGGCCCCCTACCTTCCTCCATGGGCTTCATATACCTCCTCACCATGGTGAATAGGAGCACTCGATGGCTGGAGGCTATTCTGCTGATAGCTGTAACAACTGCTGAGATGGTCCAAGCACTCATCGGAGCCTGGGTCACCCAATTTGGAACTCCATCTAACCTCTCTTCTGACAGGGGTTCGCAGTTTATATCTGAGCTCTGGAATGCACTTGCAGACAACCTGGGTGAGGACCTTCAGTCCACGTCGGCGGAGTTGGTCTATGGCAGAGAGGGCAATCATTTACCATGAAGGGCCATGGTACATGGTTTTCCTTGCTACCAATCACCTCAGCGGGTGATTTGATTAATGATCAGGTGTTTATGTTTAGGGGCGAAGCTCATCAGCAAAGCCACCTTCTGAGGTGATTGGTTGCAAGGAAAGCCTGCACTGTCGGCCCTCCTTGCCCACCCCTGGTCTATGGCTAACCACTGTGGGTTCCAGGAGATTTCATTCCTCACATTGCTACCCCCCTCTCAGGTTGTTCGAGATCTCCTCGGACAAAATGTATAAAGTCAAAAAATTAACATTATGAAACACTTCTCTAAAGAAGGCCATAGGGTCACTGTGTTGTGTGGGCCGCTGAAGAGGAGGTACTGCTGGCCCACCACCACCAGATGGCGCCCTGCTTGAAGTGCGGGCTTCAAGCACGAGAGGGTGTCATAGCAACCGGGAGTGACAGCTGTTACTCGTCATCAGCATCAGCTGTCACTCATCCACATCATCACCACCACCTTAAAGGCCGGACTGCAACTCCACCTCCCCGCCGAGAAATCAACTACCAAACAGGTAATTTTCTCTGCTGACTCAAAACATTGAGTAATAATCTGAACTTCTTTGCAGCCGTTTTCCTGTGGTGTGTCCTTATCTGTGGGATTGGCGTTTGGTGTGATCAGCGACGGCTTCGCTTCACACCCCAACCAGATAAGTGGTTAGACAGGAGCTGCACGAGTGTGTGATTGTAGGTGGAGGTTCTCCCTCCTTACTGAATACAGACTGTGGGATTACTGAGTGTGCGACCTCACACTCATCAGGACTGTCTCTGTTCTCTGCCAGCAGTACCGGGTCTGACTGCTGAAGACAGCGGCCACCTGGGGCGCAGGGCTTGGCAGCTCCGGTGTTCTTCAGCTCCGTTGGCAGTGGAAGCTGTGTGGATCCGGCTCTTCTCTCGCCAGGCATCTTCTATCATCGAGCCTGCCCACACGTCACCTGGTGTATGATTGACAGTCACTATATTGTTATTGTCTGTACGTCGTTGTGTGATTCACAACATTAAATTGTTACTTTTGGCTTATCCATTGTCCGTTCATTTACGCCCCCTGTTGTGGGTCAGTGTCACGACACTTTCACAACACACTGACCCTAAAGAGATTCCCTCCTTGGCACAGTGATCTATTCAACAATTCAGTGTTACAACCAAAACTATGATACATACACTTTTCTTTCCTTTATATTTGACATCCTTGACCATGAAAGCATACCACTAGAACTTGGAATCACTTTTATGTCTTTATTAGTTCAAAAGTTATTATATAAAAGCGATTTTTCGGTAATGGCGGTTTTCTTCTGGATCTAGCTCCATAACATTTGAAGCTACATCAAATCTGATGACACCTTACTGAATCAGTACAGATTCAGCTACAATTTGGTGTTAGTTGTGCATCTCTAGCTTCAATTGTCACCTCACACTGACACATTTTCTATTTTCCCTATATTTTTGCATATTCTGGATCACCAGATCCGGAATCCGGATCCGATCATCACCAAACTTTGTTGTTTGATAGAACATTTGACTATGTTACACCCTAACTTTTTTCAAGCCTTTCTGCCTTGTTTTGTGGAGTTAGAAACTAGAATGTCAAAATTCCACCCTATCCCGCAATGATGAAGAATCCGTAAAAAAATTCCTGGATCCGAATTGTGATCCGGATCGTGATCCGGATCACCACTAAATCACTTTAATCACTTGTTCCTCTTGTCATTTCCAACCACTCCACAAAATTTCATCAAAATCCGTTCAAAACTTTTTGAGTTATCCTGCTGACAAACAGACAGACAAACAAACAAACGCGACAGAAAACATAACCTCCTTGGCGGAGATAACAATGCACTGAGGTGTGTGCTGCACACATCAGTGTGTGCCTGGTTCAAAGTTACAGGGACGCGGTCCCTTTGGTGTTTTCGTGCTGAGACTGCTGTGTTTTGATGGGAGGTGCCAAGCTTTGTTCCGAAGTATGTGAATTTAGAACCTGGATCTGAGAATAAACAACACGCCTTTCCATTGTTGACGTGGGAAATTGTCTCGTCTTTTTTCCATTCATTGTAATTTCCACAATATAATTATTAGGGAATAACCCTGTTGTGTCTGATGATTTGCAGACATTCATGCTGGTTATACGGTCGCAAAATGAGCTTTATGGATATTAATACTGTGGATATTACAGCCCAGTCTCATGTTTTTTTTTTCGCACTCCCGTCACGAAATGTTTTTTTTAAGTCACTATTAGTAACCCTACTCCCACCCCCAACCGTAACCTTAACCATAACCTAATCTTACTCCTCCCCCCACCCTAACCATAACCACCCCCAACCCCCACTTCACTTATACGAGGTCTGTGAGAAAAGTATCCGACCTTTTTATTTTTTTCAAAAACTACATGGATTTGCATCATGTGCACTTGCATCAGACAAGCTTGAACCTTCGTGCGCATGCGTGAGTTTTTTCACGCCTGTCGGTTGCTTCATTCGCCTGTGGGCAAGCTTTGAGTGAGCACTGGTCCAGCCCCCTCGTCAGATTTTTACTCAGTGAAATGGCTGAGAGGCTGCCGCTTTGCTCCATGAATTTTTTTTCAGAAACTGTTAGAGACAGCCAGTTGGAAACCATTCGAAAGATTCAGATGGATTTCGGTGAAGATTCTGTCGGCGTCACACGGATTAAGGACCATTAAAACTGGATTAAAAACGGCCCACGGCGGCGGAGGGTGCACCGTGCCCCGAGCGGCCATCGACAGGCTGGAACGAGCAGATCACTTCCAAATTTAAGGCTCTGTTGATGCAGGACGTCGTGTGACTAGCAGACAAGTTTCAGAAGAGGTCGGGATCAGCACTTTATCGGCACATTCCACTGTTAAAGGAGATTTTGTAATGAAAGACGTGTGGACGGATTCGCGCGTCGGGACGCAGCCGCTCACAGCTGCTGGACAAACAACACCTCCATGTTGGAAGTCTCACAGGACAAGTTGGAACATGCCCAGCTGTTAAACAATTTCTCGGATTCTCACTCGACTGAATGGTTTCCAACACGGACAAGTTTTTTTTTGTTGCGCGCAATGAGCGGCTCTGTGCCGACGCGCGAAATCCTCCGCATGTCTTTCATTACAAAATCTCCTGTAACAGTGGAATGTGCCACAAAAGTGCTATGTCCAGCTCTTTTGCCATTTCTGTGGTAGTCACACGACATCCCGGATCAACACAGCGTTCAGTTTAGAAATGATCTTCCATTGTTCCATTCAATGTTCCAGCCTGTCGATGGCCGCTCGGTGCGCCGCGCGCCCTCCGCTGCTGTGGGCCGTCTTTAAAAAGGTTTTAACACTCCTTAATCCGTGTGACGCCGACAGAATCTTCACCGAAATCCATCTGAATCTTTTGAATGGTTTCCAACTGGCTGTCTCTAACAGTTTCTGAAAAAAAAATTCATGGAGCAAAGCGGCAGTCGCTCAGCCATTTCACTGACAATAAAAATCCGACAAGGGGGGTGGACCAGTGCTCACTCAAAGCTTGCCCACAGGCGAATGAGGCAACCGACAGGCGTGAAAAAACTCATGCATGCACACAAAGGTTCAAGGTTGTCTGATGCAAGCGCACATGATTCAAATCCATATAGTTTTTGAAAAAAATAAAAAGGTCGGATAGTTTTCTCACAGACCTCGTATATATATACACACTATATATAGTGGTTGTGTTGTGTGGGCCGCTGAAGAGGAGGTACTGCTGGCCCACAACCACCAGAGGGCACCCTGCCTGGAGTGCGGGCTCCAGGCACAAGAGGGCGCCGCTGCCTCACAGGAGCAGCCGGGGTGACAGCTGTCACTTATTACCTGTGACAGCTGTCACCAATCATCTGATCTTCAATCGTATATCAGCAGGACGACATCTCCACTTCTTTGCCGAGATATCGCTATGCTTAGGAGGTAACGAGCTCAGCCAATCAAGTTGTCTTTTCGACAGAAGAATATTGTTGCTTTGTGTTTTTTGACAGCAGACTTTTCGACGAGAGGTGGAGGTGGATTTCCCACCATACGTGTTGCTGGGTATAAACACACCTACATCTAACTGTTTTTGTTCCTCGCCAGCAGTACCAGATCCGACAAGCGGAGGCAGTGGCCACCTGGGAGTTCGGGACTTGGCGGCTCCAGTATTCCCGGGGTTCGGTGGCGGAGGAAATCGTGTGGTTCCGGTTCTGCTTTGGACAGACGTCTCTTATCTTCGAGCCTGCCCACATGACACGTTCTGTAAATTTACTTCATTGCATACTATTGTGACCTGCCGTGTTTGTTGTGCTCATTCACAACAGTAAAGTGTTGTTATTTGACTTCCTCCATTGTCCGTTCATTTGCGCCCCCTGTTGTGGGTCCGTGTTCCTACACTCTCACAACAGGTTGTGATATACTTATACTTGCACAGTTTCACAATTTACTCATCTCTCTATGCTAATGGGCAAAATCTTTTTCATCTATATACTTTAATGAAGCTGAAGCCGTGGGGATCAAGTTGGAGCTATCTGAATCCTGCTGGCTCTGTGCAGCCTTTATTCTGATATTTTCAACATGCCTTGAAGACAAGAGAAGATAAGGAAAATCTTCCATCTATTAGAATTTCAGGTGGCTGCAAGCTACATCTGAATAAGCTTGTACGTTCACTGTTGATCACTATTTTTGGGGCCGTGCAAACTGCAGTTCCTTCTTCAACTTATGCACACATATAGCCTGAGAAAAATGCATATATATATATATATATATATATATATACGTATATATATATATGAGGGAGGAAGCATATCAACAAGACAATCTGACAAGGGAATTTTTCAGTGATTAAAACAGTTTAACTTGCAATCTCTTCAAAAAAAAAAAAAAAAAAAAGCGTAAAATTTTCCTCATTCAACAATAGTATTCTGATTCATCCCTGATTTTAATACAATGAATTCCAAAACACCAACATTGACAAATACCTGTTTTTTGGGCTACTTTTTATGTACACTGAAAAAAAAAGAACCAACTTAAAAAAAGCATGACAATTGTTTGAACTTAAGTTAGCAAGTTCTAACTTACAAACTTAAGATCAAACAACTTAATTCATTCAGGTTTTACCAATTGTAACACTTTTAAAAGTTGGTTCAACTGTTCTCTTTTTTCAGTGTACAGTACTGTTTTGTCATGTTCATATTTTTCTACAGTACTGTATATTTTATTTTCTCTTTCTCTGTCACTTTTCTGGTTCCATCCCAGTATTTAGTAGTTTACATTTTACTTTTGACCCAACCTTCACTACACTTTATGAAAATGTGTGAATTATTTTTTGAGTAATGATGGTCAGAAACCTACAAATCTACAACTGTTGGTGTCAAAATTAGAATCTCCCATGTGGATAAGCAGTGACCCCCCCCACCCCCCCATCTCTCTCTCTCTCTCTCACACACACACACACACACACACACACACACACACACACACACACACACACACACACACACACACACACACACACACACAACACACACACACTGACCACTGTGTAAATGATACTATGTTCTTGTCACAATAAAATTACAAATTTGCCATAAGTAAATACTTGTGTTATGATTGAATTGATTAGTTAAGTATGTCTGATAACTACAGTGACATCATAAAGGTAGAAGAAAAGTAACAGACAGTTCGACATGTTGAGTCCTTCAGTACGGTCGCACCTTCAAAATAAAAGCAGAAGCAGTGACTGAATCTCATATTTCATCTTCTACGTTCTTGGTTTAATAGATGAAGAGTCTCTCTCTCTCTCTCTCTCTCTCTCTCTCTCTCACACACACACACACACACACACACACACACACACACACACACACACACACACACACACACACACACACACACACACACACACACACACACACACACACACACACACACACACACACACACACACACACACACACACAATAAATATGCATTATTCAAAGAAAAAAATTAAGTTCGTTGTGAAAATTAGTTTTATTTGAGTTTTGTTCCATAAATTCACAACAGTGCTAATCACTAACATAATTTCATTTTGGCCCAACAGGGAAATGTACAGCTTCCTAATTTCCGCAGTGTTTGCACACTCGTGCTTATGGATGCATTTGTTAATGTGTGTTTCTGTAAATTGACACAAGTGCTTTGTTAGCTGCTAGCTTAGTCTTCCATGACAAGGGGAATAAGTGGACATTAAACCCCGAATCTGTGGAGAAAAGGATTATCTGAGCACAGAGACAGTGTCTCTGCATCAGGCGGAGAGCCGGCCCCCGCAAGCTTTTTGATTACTCCAGTGACATCCGACTTGTATCATCCCAACTCAACCAACACCGGTTGTGTTCAGACCTTTAAATCCAATCTTAAAACACACATTTTTTTCTATAGTATTGAATAATGTTTATTTTCATTTGTTTTATATCAATATTTCATGTTGAGTTTATTGTGCATTTTTTATTTTAACCTGTGGAGTTTTTAATATAAATTTGGTATTATTTGTAAAGCACATTGAATATCCTGAAACAGATGACTATTATTATTATTGTTAAAGTTTACATTGTATCCTCATTGTGTATTTTTTTACCTGTGGAGTTTGTATGTAAATTTGATATTAATTGTAAAGTACTTTGAATATCCTGAAAGAACGTATTATTATTATTGTTATTAATACACATCCGCCAAGAACGTAATAAAATAATCAACGTTTATTTATTTGTCTGTCTGTCTGTTGGCAAGATTACATCAAAACTATTACACAGATTGCACAAATTTTACAGAATTTTGGAGGCAATCCGGATCCGGATCCAGATCCTGGATGACGTTTCATTTTATATAGGTTTTAAAGGATTATGTCAAAGTGCCTTCACGGATTCTCAACGAATTTACACCACAAATACACACTAGGCCATGGAAGACTCCACTGAATTTTGGAGCTGATCTGGATCTGGATTCTGGATCAGGATTTCACTGTATATACGCTTTGAAGGATTACTTCAAAACTACTTCATGGATTCTTACCAAATTTGCACCACAGATAGATATTAGGGCATGGAAACCTACATTGAATTTTGGAGGTGATCCGGATCCGGATTGGCTGACGTCAGAAATCTCTGATTTTGCTTGTTGTTATTATTTTTTATTATTAAAGTTTACATTGTATTCTTATTGTGTATTTTATGTGTGATTTTTTTTTTAACTTGTGGACTTTTTAAGTAAATGTGTCATTGTGTCATTTTTATCATCACCACCAGCAGACATTGTAAAATTCAATATCGGATTATTTTATGTTGTAAAACATACTTTGAGTTAATTTGAGCTCTGCTGCTGGTGCCACCTTGATTTGTTCTTTACAGAAATTAGTAGAAAATGGGATTCGTCTCATAAGGTGCAAATATTAAAGATACGTGGTATTGATGGCTGACAATGACTGAACATGATTCCGGACGATTTAAAAAGTGAACTTGTTCTTTAAAAGCTCAAACGTCTGATGGGATAAATTCAGTCGAAGTGTCGGTAATGCTTCCTGATCCCACTTCCTTGGAGCTCAACAGGAGGATTAATAATTCATACATAAAGATGGCATGATACGAGGCTTTGCCCTGAACCCGTGACGTCAGCAGCCCCCCCCCCCCCCCTCCCCACGGCTCTGCAGCGCACAAAAACCGCTGGAAGCCTCTTTGCGCTCGGAGATCCGCCGAGTCCAGCCGTGCCAAAACGATTACGTCCTCGTCAAATGCGTGATGCCGAGTGACACTGGCACCGCAATAAACGCCGCAAGGTGAACCGGACTCGGGGTCACAACATTCTCTCTCTTTCCAACTCCTCCTCTTTTTTCCCTCCTTCATCCTGAAGTGACTCTGCTGAGGTCCACTCTCTCTTTGGCTTTTTTTGCGCTCTCGCCACCTTCCACCATTACGTCCCAAAGCAAAACGGACTTTTTAGCGCTTGCTTCTCGGACTCTGCAGAGGAAGAGACTCGTCGCCGCTGTGGTTGGCATCGTCATGGTTCTGGCTCTCATCATCGCCATCCCGCTGCTGGTTCAGACGTCCAAGAGCGACGCGCACTATGAGATGATGGGCACGTGCAGGATGATCTGTGACCCCTACAACCCTAAACCGAGCGCCACGGCTCTGGAGGTCATGCAGGACCTGAGCGCGGTATCTTCTCCATCGTTTGTTCAAGGGACTAAAGGAGAACCGGGTCGGCCGGGGAAACCTGGGCCGAGGGGGCCGCCAGGAGAACCGGGACCACCCGGTCCGAGAGGTCCGCCTGGGGACAGAGGAGATTCTAGAAAGTCTGGCTACCCCGGGGTCATGAGCACAGCCCGGACTGAGACCAGTGGAGAGCTGGGATCCGCAATTAGCGGGGCAAAGATCGCCTTTTACGTTGGTTTGAAAAACCCCCATGAGGGATACGAGGTGCTCAGGTTCGATGATGTGGTCACGAACTTGGGGAACCACTACGATCCGTCCACCGGCAAGTTCACTTGTCAGGTGTCTGGGATTTACTTCTTCACTTATCACGTGTTAATGCGCGGAGGAGACGGGACCAGCATGTGGGCGGACCTATGTAAAAACGGGCAGGTAAACGTTCACTTTCTGTTTACGCTGCATGCAGCCTGTGCGTAAAAGCTCTCCACTGCGCACCGGAGCCAAATGGAGAGCTATTACGCACAGAGAATAACCCGTTCTCCTGCATACCAAATGTTTATTTGATCGAACATATTCACTTAGTGTGTAATCAGCCACATATCTGTTGTTGTTTTTTTTACTCTGAAGCAGTGCTACGTGTCTGTTCATACTTTGGCTTTGCGCATTTCTGCTCGAAAAACTGTGGGGGTGAAAATGTATCTTTGTTAATTTGCAGGTCCGAGCCAGTGCCATAGCGCAGGACGCAGACCAGAACTACGACTACGCCAGCAACAGCGTGGTCCTCCATCTGGACTCCGGGGACGAGATTTATGTCAAACTGGATGGTGGCAAAGCGCACGGCGGGAACAACAACAAATACAGCACGTTTTCTGGTTTCCTTTTGTATCCAGACTAAAGAGACAGCTAAGACTACAAACAACACTGTCATTATATATATAAATTTAATTTGGTAAAAATAAAAAATTCAGCGGGCCAATTAACGCAAATTAACGCCAATTAACGCAATAGGCTGATGGAAGGAACACAAATAAATAAACTAGGTTTTAAATTTAAATTTAAAGAAGACAATTTCGCACTAATAAGGAGAGCTTATTTCTACAAGTGTTAAGTGTTTAAAGATTTTTTTAACAGTTGCATTTTGCAAAATTGATCTCCAGTAACCATCTTAATGACACGTGTGATGACGTCATTGAAGCAATTAACAGCTCTGTTTGGGACCAACGTTTAGGTGTAATAACTTTTGTTTTGCAGTGTTTTGAGATAAACAACACTTTAAATGCCTTCAAAAGATGGGTTTACCGTTTTACAGCGAGGCCTATACATATTTGGACATTGACAAAGCCTTAGATTGCTTCAGCTGTCTGACAGCATGTTCACTGTGCAGACCGAAGCTTTGATTTGAGGGTAATCACACCTCATCCAGATGAAAGGTGCAGGAATCACAGGATATTTTTGTGTTTGGTACCATATTGTAAAAGGCTCAATAATATGATATTCCTGACAGTAGATCAATCAATCAATCAATCAATCAATCAATCAATTTTTTATATAGCGCCAAATCACAACAAACAGTTGCCCCAAGGCGCTTTATATTGTAAGGCAAGGCCATACAATAATTATGTAAAACCCCAACGGTCAAAACGACCCCCTGTGAGCAAGCACTTGGCTACAGTGGGAAGGAAAAACTCCCTTTTAACAGGAAGAAACCTCCAGCAGAACCAGGCTCAGGGAGGGGCAGTCTTCTGCTGGGACTGGTTGGGGCTGAGGGAGAGAACCAGGAAAAAGACATGCTGTGGAGGGGAGCAGAGATCAATCACTAATGATTAAATGCAGAGTGGTGCATACAGAGCAAAAAGAGAAAGAAACAGTGCATCATGGGAACCCCCCAGCAGTCTACGTCTATAGCAGCATAACTAAGGGATGGTTCAGGGTCACCTGATCCAGCCCTAACTATAAGCTTTAGCAAAAAGGAAAGTTTTAAGCCTAATCTTAAAAGTAGAGAGGGTGTCTGTCTCCCTGATCTGAATTGGGAGCTGGTTCCACAGGAGAGGAGCCTGAAAGCTGAAGGCTCTGCCTCCCATTCTACTCTTACAAACCCTAGGAACTACAAGTAAGCCTGCAGTCTGAGAGCGAAGCGCTCTATTGGGGTGATATGGTACTACGAGGTCCCTAAGATAAGATGGGACCTGATTATTCAAAACCTTATAAGTAAGAAGAAGAATTTTAAATTCTATTCTAGAATTAACAGGAAGCCAATGAAGAGAGGCCAATATGGGTGAGATATGTTCTGCATTTAATCTATTATTAGACTCTATTGGCATGCAGATCGAAAGTTGTTTGTATTTTGGATGGCACTGTTATTTGGTGTTGCAGTGGCTCTAGTAGACAGCACATGGGTTCATTTGAAGTGTTGTGTTTGCATTTGTAATATGTTGCTGTCAGCTGTTATTCATTTTCTATACCTGGCAACTCCAGTCGAGAGTCATGGGGGGTTGGGAGGCTTGAGCTTATTGCAGCAGTCATCAGACATGAGGCGGGGTACAACCTTGAGAGGATATCTGTCAACGGGCCACATATAGACAGACAAACTAATTATTTTATTAGTCTGTGCTATTTAATCTCTGAAACCAAACAAATCTTAAGAATATACGAGGTCTGTGAGAAAAGTATCGGACCTTTTTATTTTTTTCAAAAACTATATGGATTTGAATCACGTGCGATTACATCAGACAAGCTTGAACCCTCGTGGGCATGCGAGAGTTTTTTCACGCCTGTCGGTTACGTCATTCGCCTGTGGGCAGGCTTTGAGTGAGGAGTGGTTCACCCTCCTCGTTGGAATTCCTTTGTCTGATTTCTTCCTGAGAGACTGGTGCTTTGCTTTATCAAAATTTTTTCAGAACCTGTGAGGCAGATCGAAGTGGACACCATTCGAGAAATTCAGCTGGTTTTCAGTGAAAATTTTAACGGCTGATGAGAGATTATGGAGTGTTACTGTCACTTTAAGGACTTCCCACGGAGTGGGACGTCGCACCGCGCTCTGAGGTGCCGTCGTCATCCTGTTTCGAGCTGAAAACCTCCAAATTTAAGCCTCTGTTGACCCAGGACGTCATGAGAGAACAGAGAACTTTCAGAAGAGGTCGGGATCAGCAGTTTGTCCGGACATTCCACTGTTAAAGGAGATTTTGTAATGAAAGACGTGTGAACGGATTGGCAGCCGGCACGGCGCGCCGCCACAGGAAAAACACCTCCGTTGGAAGCCTTAAGGACAAGTTGGAACATGTCCAGCTGTTAAACAATTTCTCAGATACTCTACTGAAAGCCATCAAAAGCCGCCTGGTTTTAACAAATGGTTATCAACACGGAGGTGTTTTTCCTGTGGCGGCACGCCGCACCGGCTGCCTGCCTACACACCAATCCATCCGCACATCTTTCATTACAAAATCTCTTTTAACAGTGGAATATCCGGATAAACTGCTGATCCCGTGGGAAGTCCTTAAAGCGACAGTAACACTCCATAATCTCTCATCAGCCGTTAAAATTTTCACTGAAAACCAGCTGAATTTCTCCAATGGTGTCCACTTCGATCTGCCTCACAGGTTCTGAAAAAAGTTTGATAAAGCAAAGCGCTAGTCTCTCAGGAAGAAGTCAGACAAAGGAATTCTGACGAGGGGGGTGGACCACTCCTCACTCAAAGCCTGCCCACAGGCGAATTACATAACCGACAGGCATGAAAAAACTCACGCATGCGCACAAGGGTTCAAGGTTGGCTGATGTAATCACACGTGATTCAAATCCATATAGTTTTTGAAAAAAATAAAAAGGTACATTATTTTTCTCGCAGACCTCGTATATATTTAAGTTATTTTTTAATGGATTCTGCAGGTCTACTCCATTTTTAATATAATAAACCAAACCCACGCTTGCCAGAAATTGGATAGGGACAAGGGATGAATACAACTAAATTCAAATCAACCATTAAATCAAAATAGTATGGCATAGTATGTTAAACCTGTCTCAGAAACAAGGTAGCTAACAGTGCACATGGGAAATAAATAGTGACAAGATTCAGTTGACGTGATTAAAGAGACTGTGCCAGAAGACACGCCAGAGGTCATGCTTTCATGTCAAGTCTTGTTTTTAATAATGTCCTCCTCTTGGTAATCCCCAGTCCCCCATTAAAGAAAAAGGATGAAAAGTGCTTGGAGAGCACAGTAACACCCATATTTCAAAGTATCAGGCAATTACAGAAAAGGTTAATTACACTTTTCCACAGTCAAATTCACTAACAGTAAAATATTTGAACTCTTTTCTATAAATTCGTAATTTTTCTAAAAATGAGTATTTGTCCTTGACTATTGAACACTGACAGATTCTAACCAAAATTAAATCAGTTCATCCCAGCCACTGGACCAATGTATCTTCCAATTTTGGTTATTTTTAAGATATATTGCAACAATACTTACATACTACATGCAAACATAGGTTAGGTAGGATGACAAGAGTATATGCACATTAAAGTATGAGCCAGCTGTGACTAATGCTCGAATGAAAACTAAATAAATAAGTAAATAATAATGTCTGTGTCACTCTAGCTGAAATCTTTGAGCACACTCTCCAATCCTAGCCTAGGAGGACTGTAACTCTTTCAGAGTAGCCATGGGTGTCTTGATGGCTTCCCTCACTATTCTGTCTTATCCATGGTCACTCACTTAACATAGGTTTCTTGGCTTTAGCAGAGTTATCATGTGTGCCATACTTTCTGTTTTTCTGAATTATTGATTTATCTCAACCCCAAAATTCATGTGATGCCTAAAATTACCTGTCGACCTTTTATGTGCTGTTTGTAGCCGAGCTAAATGCACATGGATGTGAAAGAGCTCAAGGGGCAGTTGTCCGATTACGTTTGGCCCCTTAAAATAGGGGTCCGGAAACAAAAATTGCTCTAACTCCTATGTTATTCACCAAATTGGGATGTGATGAACTCATATTAAAGCTGACAGTCTGCAGTTATTTAGTATCAACTCTAATATACTGTGTCAGCTAAAAAAAAAAAAAAAAGATAATGCATACCAAGTCCCCTCAAGCTTCATTCACAGTTCATGTCATGGATTTGCTTGAAAAAGACGGCACTGAAACGTCTGCTGAATTAATTGAACTCTTCAACAGCCTAAAGTTGGCTTCCCAGTAACTCTTCTATAATGTAATTGTTGCACCTGAGAGCTACATTTTTTTTTTTATATCTACGTATATATTTTGGATGTGCATTCTTAGCCTCCCTGGTTGCTTATTTTTCCACTGGACTGGGTTGAACAGCCGATGCTCTTCCTTATACAATGTCACATTACATGGAGAATAAGCATGGTTGGTCTTGAACCTACTCTGGAAACAAATGTTAATCGCTTGGCCACCATACTGCCCATTGGACTCTTTTTTTTACAGTATTTAAAATAATAAAATGAAGTAATTTCTACTCAACTACAAAAATCATTAGTAGTTTTCAAATCTTAATATCTCAACTATTTTTCACTCAGTTGCGGCCAAATTTCAGGCATGTGTAGTATTAACATACAGTCATGTCCACACTTATTTGGACCATGACACAGTTTATGCAATTTTGCTTCTGTACACCACTGCAATCGAGTTCAGATGAAACAATCAAGATGTGCTTGTAGAGAAGACTTTTAGCTTCAATTCAAAGGTTTAACTGCTTTAACCATTTAGCAGTTACAGCCAATTTTAAACACATCCATTTTCATTTTCAGGGCCCATGAGTAATTGGGCAAACTAAAAATAATTTTTACATTTTATTTATGTATTTATTTGTAATGCGAGTACAAAGGTGTAACCGCTTGTGCAGACAATAGGATGATTAAATCCAAAGTTCTTCATTCAAAATAGTCCAATGTCAAAAACACAGCTAGAGGGGTCAATACAGAAACAGAAAAGCTGAGTTCAGGAACATGAGAGATTAGTCCAACATAGGTGACAGCCTTTCGAGGGAGGCACTAGAAGGTTATCCAAAAGCAGGAAAAGTTCAACAACCAGGAGTTCTTGTACCAAATGATCAATCTAAAATGGGAGGTAAAATGTCAGGAAACCAGGGCAGCAGCAAGATTGCGGAATATAGCAGGAGGCACTGGAATTATGATGAAAATGCTGAACAATCCAGCAATGTGGGGGCAGGAAGAACTTAATATACTGTGACAGAACAAGACAACAGGGAACAGCTGTTGAAATTAGGGTGATTGAAACATATGAGAAGGAATAGTGCAGAAATAGGACACATGAGGGAGCCAGAGACCAGAGAGAAAGAGAGAGAGAGAGAGAGAGAGAGAGAGAGAGAGAGAGAGAGAGAGAGAGAGAGAGAGAGAGAGAGATGAAACAAAGTAGTAATAATAATATGCCATGATCTATTTACAATGACGCAGAGTTAACCAGATAACATGGAGAATAACACTTGAAATAGAATATTGTGGAGGTCAGACCCAAACATGACAATGACTTTTTTCTTTTTTTACAGCTGGTTTTCTTTAGACAAGTCAGGGGATGAATACATGAACATTTTGAAGTCACTGACTGTGTCTTGGACTAAACTTACAGCAACCCTAAGAAGTACAAACAGTATGGTATCTGGGGGAGGCAAAAACAGAGTGAGTGTGTAAGTGGAGAGTAGCTACATCAAGACACCCATGAGAAATCTGAATGAAATTTAGGCTCTGTGGCTGTGACTGGAGAAACTGGGGAGAGTTCAGCTTTTGCATGTTTCATCACCAGTCACAGCTTCATGGTGGAAGAGCAGAGAAGGATTTTTAGACAAGAAACCAGGTCAGATTTAGGGCTGAGTGTCATGTGTGCATCCTGGTAACTGTATGTGTACTGTGAAGGTGTGTAACTGGTTATCCAACACACAAAATTTTGCTCGATGCACACTTTCTCCAATTACTGTCACAGAAACCTGTGCTCCTTTCAGAGTTGTTTGAGTGTCTTGGTTACTTCACTCACTTGTCTCATTTTTGTATGGTCGCTGAGTTTTTGAGAACTGTCCACCTAGCATAGATTTATCACACAGTACCATACTGCTTGTAATTCTTAAAGACTGATATAAATGGTCAGAGACTTAGAAATGATAATGTATCAATCCCCAGATGTGACCAACAGAAAAATGATAAAAGTCATGATTTATATTTAATATAATCTTATATTTAGGTTGTCCAAATAATTATGGGCTCTAAAAATAGAGGAACTGTATATAAAAATGTGTGTTATTCCAAATAGTTAATGTGCTACATTTTTAACCTCTTGAATTAAAGCTGAAAGTCTACACTACAAGCACATCTTGACTGCTTTTCAACTGCATTGCAGGAGGTTACCAAGGAAAAATACAAAAATTGTGTCACTGTCCAATGACTTGTGAGCATGACTGTTGTTGGTTTTTAAAATTCTGGGTGAGTAAGTGTGGAATGACCCATAACGTGTGTACAATATACAGACTGAGCTGGAATGGCAGAGCAGACATGAATTTAAAGGGGCATCCATTGTACACAGATGATATTGCTGTGTGATGTGTTTATGTTTTGCTTGAAAGTGCGTCTGTGTCCCACTGAAGATATCTACAACACTATGTATAATATATATTTATTTATCCAAACAGAACATATGATGAAACTATTGGAACTATGTAACTACCCTTCCAGTCTTGCAAAAATGTTTCTATGTCTCATTCCAGTATAAAGTATGATAATTTCAATAAATGACTATGTTTTGTAAGCTGGTGTGGAACTTGTCAGAAGATGAGTTGTTCAAGATAAAAATAACTCTCTCTCTCTCTCTCTCTCCTCTCTCTCTCTCTCTCTCTCTCTCCTCTCTCTCTCTCTCTCTCCTCTCTCTCTCTCTCTCTCTATATATATATACCAACACGTTAATGTGAGGTGTGTCATGTGTTGGTGTTTACAGATAAATGTGCTTTTGTAAAATATACCATTTTTCATTTATTTATATATAACGTGTTGATCATGGCAGTGTTCTATTTATTTTGACACCGGTTATATCAGACGGTTATCTATTTACAACTTGGCTTTTTTTTTTTTTGAAAATGCCTTTTTTTTTTAACAAATAAAAATGGCATATTTTACAAAAGCACATTTATCTGTAAACACCAACACCATGTGTGTGTGCAGTGCATCCGGAAAATATTCACAGCACTTCACTAGTTACACATTTTGTTGTTACAGCCTTATTCCAAAATTGAGTAATTCATTTTTTCCCCTCAAAATTCTACTCACAACACCTATTAACATTGTTTAATATTTTAAAATGTTTTTGCAAATTTATTTAAAAGAAAAAACTAAGAAATCACATGTACATAAATATTCACACCCTTTGCACATCCTTTGTTGATGCACCTTTGGCAGCAATTACAAACTCAAGTCTTCTTGAATATGATGCTACAAGCTTGGCGCACCTATGTTTTGGCAGTTTTGTGCCACTCCTTGGAAGTCTAGGCTGTGCTTAGGGTCATTGTCATGCTGAATGATGAACCGTCACCACAGTCTGAGGTCAAGAGCGCTCTGGAGCAGGTTTTCATCCAGGATGTCTCTGTACATTGCTGCATTCATCTTTTCCTCAATCCTGACTAGTCTCCCAGTTCCTGCTGCTGAAAAAACACCCCCACAGCATGATGCTGCCACCACCATGCTTCACTGTAGGGATGGTGCCTGGTTTCCTCCAAATGTGACACCTGGCACTCATGCCAAAGAGTTCAATCTTTGTCTCATCAGACCAGAAAATTTTGTTTCTCATGGTCTGGGAGTCCTTCAGGTGTCTTTTGGCAAAGTCCAGGTGGGCTGCCATGTGCCTTTTACTAAGAAGTGGGACCTTCAAAGCAGAAATGTTTCTGTCCTCTTCCCCAGATTTGTGCCTTGAGACGATCATGTCTTTGGAGTCCTACAGAAAATTCCTTTGACTTCATGGCCGTTTGTGCTCTGACATGTACTGTCAACTGTGGGACCTTATATGTAGACAGGTGTGTGTCTTTCCAAATCATGTCCAATGAATTGAATTTACTGCAGTTGGACTCCAATTAAACTGCAGAAACATCTCAAGGATGATCAGGAGAAACAGGATGCACCTGAGCTCAATTCTGAGCTTCATGGCAAAGGCTGTGAATACTTATGTACACGTCATTTCTTCATTTTTTTATTTTTAATAAATCTGCAAAATTCTCAAAAAAAACCCCAAAACTTTCTCCACATTGTCATTATGGGGTATTGTGTATAGAATTTTGAGGAAAAAAAAAATTTCTTCTGTTTTGGAGTAAGACTGTAACATAACAAAATGTGAAAAAAATGAAACGCTGCAAATACTTTCCATATGCACTGTATATGTATGTATGTATGTATGTGTGTGTCTGTGTGTATATAAACACACATGTAATCTTTCCAGAATCTCTCTCCCTCATAAGACTTGGCTTCTCACATTCATTGTGGCAAACAGCCGTTCGTCATTCTGCAGGCTGCTCAGCACACCTGCAGCACCATAATTGTGCATATTTTTTAAAAGTGAGACAAATCAAATATTTTCATATCTTCATGTTTGTTTGTTGGATGGCCAGGACTGATGAAATGTAAATGTCTTTTTTTGTCAGCTCAGTTGAGTTCATCTTCTTGTGACTTTTTTTTTTTAAACCAGAGCTTTAATCATTTAAATCTTCCAATCTTCCTTTTTTAAGCAAATTATAGCACAGTTCTTTGAACACTATATATGCTATGACATCAAGTGACGTGACAGAAGATATGTGGTAACAACTGACTTTTTAAAGCATTGAACAACCAACATACAATTATGTCCATAGGTATTTGTACAGGTATTTTTTTGGGGGGGGGGGGGGGGTCAGTAATTTATTTTCACAGGCCATAAGTAACTGGAGAATCTAACATAATTCTAAATATCAGCATTAAATCTGGCCTCACTCATTAGTCTCCTTACTGCATGGTCACTCATGTTTTCAGACTTACCTACTCCACACAGGTTTACTACACAGTACTTTACTGTTTGTATTTCTTAATGACTGATGTAAATAAAGTCCAGGACATATTCAGTGACTTGGAAATGTTGACGTGTCCATCCCCTGACCTGTGTAAGGAAAACTATCTGCAAAAATGATAATTACATTTTTTTCTCTATTTTTCTGTTTTTTTTTCTTAACTTATCTTTTCAGACTAACTGTTAGTTAATTACTTTAAAAACATTAATTATGATGGATTAAGCGTCTCAAGTTTTCAACCATCAATTTTTAAAGGACATGTCGCACCAAAATCATAACAATTTTGATTTAGGCTGTTAGTGACCATCCGATGATCCACCGGGATTACTTTGTGCACTTCCGTGATCGGTTTCAAAGTATACGGCATTCACAACAAACAGCTACGGAGGCATCCGAAAACTAAGTACTTGGGTGTTTCTGACAGTTGATGTCGCAACTAGAAGCATCCCAGCGTGTGCTTCAATGGAATGTAGCTGATAATGTGAAGAGCGGAGGCACAGATTAATTCCAAAGTTTACATAAGTGTGATGTCATGTTATGATGACTCGTTTTTAAGTGAAAACTGTTCATTTTGATGGAGTCCCGGTAAAAGCAGCAGCTCTGTGAAGGTTTCTGTACACCTGCACTGCCATGAGTCAGAAATGCAGCCTGTCAATAACCATCTCTGCTCCAGGTTCACCTTTGTGCATGATTAATTATGAGGGTTGTTAAAAAAATATATCTGCTGCCGGGGGAAAACCGTCTTGGAGAAATTCCTTTCAGCAGCAAGTTGAGAGGAGCAACAAGCAGCAGCAGCAGTGCGCACATACAGTACAGGCCAAACGTTTGGACACACCGTCTCATTCAATGTGTTTTCTTTATTTTCATGACTAGTTAGTTCATTGTAGATTCTCACTGAATTCATCAAAACTATTAATGAAAGGAGAGTGATGGAGTGCTGCGGCAGATGACCTGGCCTCCACAGTCATCAGACCTGAACCCAATCAAGATGGTTTGGGGTGAGCTGGACCACAGAGTGAAGGCAAAGGGGGCAACAAGTGCTAAACACCTCTGGGAACTCCTTCAAGACTGTTGGAAAACCATTTCAGGTGACTACCTCTTGAAGCTCATCGAGAGAATGCCAAGTGTGCAAAGCAGTAATCAGAGCAAAGGGTGGCTATTTTGAAGAAACTAGAATATAAAACATGTTTTCAGTTATTTCACCTTTTTTTGTTAAGTACATAACTCCACATGTCTCATTCATAGTTTCACAAGAATCTACAATGAATAGTCATGAAAATAAAGAAAATGCATTGAATGAGAAGGTGTGTCCAAACTTATGGCCTGTACTGTACACACACACACACACACACACACACACACACACACACACACACACACACACACACACACACACACACACACACACACACACACACACACACACACACACTCCAACTCCTCAAAGCAAAACAACAACAACAAAAAACAAAACAAAAATTGCCACAAAACACAACAAAAGGGGTAATATCCTGAATATGCCAAACTCACCATGATATATTGTTTTTCAAATGTAAACACACAAACAAAGAAGTGCACACACGCGCGAAGCTGGCTGCAGCTTCTCTCATGATCGTAGCACGTTAAATAATGTCCATTAATTCCTGGAAATAATGTAGTCTGACTTTTTCCAATGTACAAGTCCATCTCTGTGTCCAGGCAGTCTGGTAAAAACAGTGTCAGATGTCCTGACCTCCGTGTACACAGCTTCAGTAAACAGCATGTCTCCACACTTTAGGCTCCAAAATCCGAAACTCTGATAAAGTTAAGCGTGTCATGCCCTCTCTGTAAATCAGAGCCATCACTTTCAAATGGCAGCTCAGAATCTTTGTTTTCGGACGGAGCAGGCTCGTTTTCCTCTCTCTGTCAGTCATTGGGATGTTTCTATTTTGCTAATGAGGAGATCACACACTGAGAAATGTAAAGAATTGCTGAGTGAAGCATTTTCCAGAAATGCACCTGCTAACGTTCAGAGTAAGAGGAATAAAATACATGAGAGATCACTAATTAGCACATGTGTGCAGAGACACTTATAATCATGAGTACTTTATGTTGTCTTACTAACTGGGATGATAAAAAATATGAGACATGTCCTTTAAGTAATGTAGCAAAACAAATTTAAACTATTTTCTGTCTTAAGTCAGAAAAAAATCATGACCTTTCCAGTTGTACTGTATGTGTCTGAAATGGTTTCCAGTGAAGTATTATGTTTGTCAATTTTATATGTTAAGGTCTAGCATGAAAAGTGGTTGGTATAATCCCTCAAAGTTGCTGGTGATATATGTTTATTTTTGGTGTACTGGGCAGCTTCTTTATGTACATGTGTCCATGATGTTGTACAGTTGTTGGACTACTGCTCCGCTCACTGCTGATTTTCAGTTTTTTCACTTTGAACTGTGGCTGTCTTTGAGTTCACATACCCCGTGGCCATTGACCAAAGAAAGTCAACCAAAATGTGTGGCGGAAGTTGTGTGGTGTGTCTGGGTCATTGTTCTGCTTTACTGCTGATTTGGAGCTTTCTCATTTTTTGATTTAATCCGGGGTTTTTTTTCTCATCTGATTTTTTTTTAAGGAACTTATTGGCTTAATATTATTTTTGAAAAAGAAGGACAATGTTGCGCTGTAGTACATAGGAAATGTGTTAGACCTATACTTGAGAGCACTTTAATTGAGGGAGGCCAGGGATCTTTTTTCTTAAATTCTTGGAAACACCATATAGAATGTTTACTGGGACTTCTACAGTGTCTGTGTACCCACTGTTGCAAAATCTTTCCATATATTAAATGAAATAGCGAGAAATGTACCTCTGTGCATGTATGCTTGCTCTTTTTATCTCTGACATGTAGGTTTGTTGCCTCCATTGTGATGGTGCATCTGTTTCACCTACCAAAGAATCAATTTTCAGCTTTTACTGTTGTGAACGGGACCACTAAGGCACAAGGGTTGGACCCCAGGATGCAGGCAGCAGACACGAGAAGTTGGGTGCACAACATCTGGTGTTTTATTCTCCAAGTGATAGGGCATACAAGAGTGAACAACAATCCCAGGTGACAAAATCCAAACTGCAATTAGAGTCTTTAGCAATGTGACACAAGAATACAAAGTGACAAAAACCCCAAACAGCGAACTATAGACCCAGAGTCTATAGTTACAGCGACACAAAAAATCCAAGGTCTGAAAAATCCAAAATGCTGCAACAGTCAAAGTGACAAACAATCAATGTGATATAGCCCAAAAACCACATTGTCGAAAACCAACCATGAGAAGGGTACTTACTACACAAAGCCACCATGGGTGCAAAATGACAGATCATGAATCAAGATGGACAACCTGAAAGCAACTGACCGGCAAAGTGGAACCTACCAGGTATGACTTAAATACCAAACTAATTAACGTGTGACAGCTGAAACACATCATGGCAGGACAACATGTGAATACTGAATGAATACTAAGTGACTAACAGAGGCCTCTAAAGGTGAGGAGAAAAATAAAAACAATGACAAACATTCACACAGGAAGTGACAAAAGAAACCCAATTATCAGTGTAATTAAAATAACGCAAACGTGAAATTTTCAAGAAAAGAAAACCCACAGACCGGACTACACTCTAACAGAAAAACCTCATAAAAGTAGCAGGTCCCGGAACATATATATATGAAGAGTGGAACAGTGGAACAACAAACAACAGGGAAGTACATGAGGAGACAGCCAAATGCCCGACGGATGGAACCAGCGAGCTGACAGGCACAGCGCACCGCTGTCAGGCAGAACCATGGCAAAGGTGCACGGCCCAGGATTGGAAAGATAGGACAGGGAGACACAAAGAGGATCACACCCATGCACACACACACGCACGCACGCACGCAGGCATACCATGGGGTGCACGCCCACATGCACCAAACACACACACTCATCCACACAAGTGACCGAGAGAGGAAGACACATGCACTCACACCATCCACACACCCACATACATGCACACTTCGGAGTCAACCAGGACAACAGACCAGGACAAAGACACTCACACATGACATTGACGTGAAATGCCCACTCTACAAACACAGAAGACCAACAAGATGTGGGACAAAACTATACAAAAAGAGAGACATGACCTGGAACTAAACCCCAACCCCAAAACCCCAAGGGCTGGCCCCCGACAGCCCAAAAGCAACCTCCCCAAAAATGAAATGACTAGAACAAAAAAAAAAAAAGAAAAACAAGGGACACCGAACACACACAGGGAGGCCAAAGACAGAACCAAAAAAGAACTCGGTTGGGTGCAAAAAGTCTGGTGTTTTATTCTCCAGGTGATAGGGCATATAAGAGTGAACAACAATCCAAGGTGACAAAATCCAAACTACAATTAGAGTCTTTAGTAACGTGACATAAAAATACAAAGTGACAAAAAAACGAAATAAATAAATAAACAGCTACCAGAGTCTGCAGGTACAGTGACACAAAAAATCCAAAGTGACATAAAGCAAAAGTACTACCAGAGTCTGTAGTTACTGTGACAAAAAAAGGAAAAAATTCAACGTGAGAAAAATCCAAAATGCTCCAACAGTCAAAGTGACAACCAATTGATGTGATAAACCAGAAAGGTCACCGTCAAAAACCAACCGTGAGAAGGGCACTTACTACACAAAGACAGCATGAGTGCAAAATGACACAGCTTGAATCAAGGTGGACGAAAGCAATTGACCGGCAGAATGGAACCAACCATGTAGGACTTAAATACCAAAATAATTAAGGCGTGACAGGTGAAACACATCATTCATCACTTTGAACAGATGGGATGAGTTTATCAGTAAAATCACTTGCCGAAGTTGATGGCTGCAAGGAAAACCTGCACCCTCTTGGCCCTTTCTGGAATGTATTTGGACACCAATGGTTTAGGGTGTGTGAAAGGTTGGAAAATTCTTTTCCAATATCTTTATTGATAAGCATTTTCTGGACAGGTAATTCAAAGGTCTTGAAATGATAACTATAAAACAATACCAGGAGTTAGAAAGTGCAAAAATTACATATTGAATCCAACAAGGCAACTGGTGCCCAAGCATCCCCCACAGAGATTAACTGACGTGTTTGAATCACACTTATAATACAGAAAATGACAGATGGACGAATGCACAAACATGGGTTGCCCTCTCATGGGTTACATATTGTATGTGAATTATGATCATCGTAGCTATAGCATTGTGCAGCGCCCTGCCCCACGGTGAGTCAAAGGCTCTTTGCGGTGCGCCACTTATGCCCATAATGAGCATGATATTACAGATCCATTTTCAGTCCACCTCATGTGTCAGAGGATGTATATGTAATGTCATGTTATCATGGCTGTTAGACCCCGTTCAGACAGCCGCACTGTGCGTCAGTGTGTCACAGAGACATGCGGCACATGGTGTAACATCCAGAATGAAGATAATATCACAGATCCATTGGCAGGGCACCTCTTGTGTCAGAGGTTGTATCGCCGCGCAAGTTGGACACAATGATACAGGTACATCATCTATCCCATAAATGGTGATGTCACTGTACCTGTAATCTCGAGCCTATTATGGGGACTGCATGCGCAAATTAGCCTAAAGCTAACTCTGGTGGAATGCATCAAATGGTTTCTTTAATGTTTTAATTGCACATGGTTCCTTTCATATAAATTGATTCATTGATGTGACAGCCTGCTCAGCCATGCGTGGTGCAGCATGGCTCTGAGATGCACTAACTGGCTGTGACACATGGTGTATTCAGTGTGATGGCACAATGTTCATGTCAAGTGCACATACTGATTAGGTTTGCCTGGGTTTGGATTTGGCATGCCTGATCCATTTTGAGGTTCCTCAAATGCGATCAGAATGTTCTGAAAGCAGTCAGACTGCGGTACAACTGCCCTTTGACCGCCGTTCGAATTTTCCCCAGGTCGAATGCAGCTCGACACTTCACTACATTCGTGTTGGCCATGCAAATATGCCAGACTGTGTGGCATGCACACACACAAGTGCTGTACGGGGAATTCAAATGTAGCCCAAATTTGCACAACTGTCATTCAAATGGCCATTCGTACGGCATATGGGCTCATTCATGCTCTAGTGTGACGGGGAGGTGCATGCAGGCATGGTCAAGACATTTGACCAGGATTCGACATGCTTGAACAATTCGTACAGGCCCTTGAACCCAGTCTGAATTGTTCGAATTGGCGTGGGCATATTACAACTGCAGTCAGATTGCGGTATGACTGCAACTCGACCGCTGTTTGAATGTTTTCCAACACAAGTGGATGTAGAGTGCATGTGCTCTGGCCCCATGAATGTGCCGACTGTTGTCCAAATGCTGTACAAGGTGTTCAAGTGCAACTCGAATTTGCATGACTGACGTTCGAATCCTCATTCATACGGCATTCGGGCTGTTTCGTGCTTTAGTGGGACGGGGTATAAAATAAAACAACGAAGAAGTGAAGTAACTTAGAAGACATAACAATGAGGAGAACACCACAGAGTTACATCTGTGGAGTTCTCCTGGTTGTTATGTCACTGGAGACACAATCAAGAGGGCAAAAAAGAGACACCAGAGACTCAATCAGATAGTGAACCACCACAAACAAGAATGAACAGTTCATTGTAACACCATCTTAGAACAGTGGACTAACACATAGTTAATGTTTGCCACCAACAGAGTCCCATACCTCACTAAATTTACCCCAAATGTGATTGTGAGACAATCACCAGCAGCAATGAAACTAAATGAATTCAGAGGGAAAGGCAATTATTCAGTACAGTTAAGTTTGTATGAACAGTCTTCAATCTGAATTTAAATAACTTCTCAGAATCAGACTGTTGGGTACACAATTTCACAGAAGAGGTGAAAGGAAAGAAAAAGCTCTGTGTCATGCAGACTTCTTCTTTACTCTTGGAACTTGGAACTCATGGTAATCCTGTATCCCGAGAACACAGAGCACTGGCCGGTACATAAGGATTAAATTTTAAATTTAACCTCACATCAACAGGAAGCCAGTGAAGCCAGGGCAATATGGTAATACTGGTATAGTATATGGTAACAAAATGGTCAGTTCTCCTGGTTAGAACACTAGCTGCAGCATTTTTAACCATTTGAAGACCTTTTATACTGGTGTGTGGAAAACCAACAAAATAAGACATTACAATCATTCATTCTACATGACATAAAACATTTACAGAACAGGTTGACATCCATCAATGCAACATTCACATATTTTTGGTCACTCCAACATCTGATCTTGTTCATTTGAAAGGGTTAACTTATGTCAAAGTATAAGTGGAACTGCTGAAAACATGACAATTTACACTGACATAACTCAGTCAAAGCAACAAGCTGACTTTTATTGTTAAGTGCCGCTTACCTAAATGCCAGCGTTCTTGCCTGATCATTCAGGAGAGCTTTAGTCACTGGTTCCCTGATGATGATCCCCAACTCCCCTGGAAACAATACATTTGTAAATGTTAGGTCTACCACTTTCCTTTTCAATTTTCCTCAAGGTATGGTTGAATGTTTTTCTTCCCCATCCATGTATTTGCACATTATGTACTTCACATGCTGTTTTTGTTTAGGATTAAATATTTCAATCCTGGGTCTTGGTACAGCATTACAACACTCATTAATTTTCCTCATAAATTATTATTATTATTATTATTTTAACAAGAAAGTATGGACAAATTCTGCACTGTCTGTAGCCTTTAAATATAAAATTCTGAACATGGACTTATGTGACAGGAAACAACGGCAAGCCATAGGCTTATGGACCTGTCACACCTTGACAATTTAGCCAGCGTATGTCGATGTATTAAAAATATGCCAAATACGCTGGTGTTCATCTAATAAGTTATGAGTAAGTTTTGTATAATTTAAGAGCATGTTAAGGCCCGTTGGTATACGTGATAGTACGGCGGATTTGTCGCAAGATTTTTTGCATGCACACTATTTTTGACGCATGCCAGTGCATGTTTCATACGTCCCACATATTCAGAACATATGTTGTAGGTAAGATATGCGACTGTTGACACAAGTTTCTTGTAAGTTACTCATAAGTCAAAATACGTCCATTAATGCTGTCCATTGAATGGCTGAAAAGCTGAAAGCTGCAGTCATGCAAACAGTTCAGACTGTTTAAAATATTAAAACCATTCTCACACTGAGTAAATATAAAGTCCTAATCTTACCCGTTACATCCTTTCAATCAGATTCATCATCACAGCCTGATGAAGACATATCCACACAAATCCTCCTTATTTTGGAAAACAACATCTGAAAATACTTTACTTCCTTGTCATGGCTGAAGAAATGTAGTGTTTTAAAAGAAGTCGCTTTGTGCTTGTCTGCTGCAGGTGCCATAAACAAGACAATCAACTTATTTTAAAAGTTGAAAGAGTCACAGCGCCTCATTCATTCAAGCCAGCGTTTATCACAGACATCAGTTAATTCTTCAGCATTCTGCATGCAATGAAAATAAATTCCATGATCCACCAAGACAAAGGCTAAATTAAATAAAATAAAAAAATGTTAAATTACTTTGTTTGGCCTCTGTGTGGAGGGGCGAGGCCACGCGAAAGCGTTTGCACTCTCATCGATGTGCATGTCAACATCTACATGCTCCATCTACCAGACAAAAGGGTTCTGCTTGTGGTGGAAATAAAAGCCAAGCCAGACTTAACCATTCTGACCCATACCAAACCGAGCTGTACTGACCCGGACCACTCCGTGGAAATGGGGCTGTCGACATATGCTGGCTAAACCATCATGGTGTGACAGCTGCATAACTTATGCTACGTAGCCAACATATTCACCAAATTATCATACATTGGCTAAATCTTCAAGGGTTGACAGGGCCATTAGAATGGACGATGTCCTGGGAGAACAAGGAATGAAAATGAACGGGTTATCTTCCTTAAAAAATGACACTGGGTTAATCAGAATGATGTTACTTATGCTTGCTTGTTTTTTTTTAGATACAAATTATACTGTGCAAAGTTGCAACATTCCATGGCAGGGCAAATAATTTGCATCACTTTTAACCACAATTTGAGCAGCTTTACGTTTGACCCCTATACACACTGAAATTGACCATTGTCATCCTTTTTCATGTTTTTACCCTTTAAATCCAAAACCTTCACCCATACATAGTTCAAACTATGCCTTTTCGGAATCTTTATGATCAGACAAATAATGTGGCATGTTTTTTTTCCAATATGATTGGAGCATTTTTCATTTTCATTTTGAAAAATAGCTGCCATGGGTGACATGTTGGAAAATCATAATTGTTGTGAAAGTGTCGTGACACGGACCCACAACAGGGGGCGTTAATGAACGGACAATGGATAAGCCAAAAAGTAACAATTTAATGTTGTGAATCACACAACGATGTACAGACAATAACAATACAGTGACTGTCAATCATACACCAGGTGACGTGTGGGCAGGCTCGACGATAGAAGATGCCTGGCGAGAGAAAAGCCGGATCCACACAGCTTCCACCGCCAACGGAGCTGAAGAACACCGGAGCCGCCAAGCCCTGCGCCCCAGGTGGCCGCTGTCTTCAGCAGTCAGACCCGGTACTGCTGGCAGAGAACAGAGACAGTCCAGATGAGTGTGAGGATGCACACTCAGTAATCCCACAGTCTGTATTCAGTAAAGGAGGGAGAACCTCCACCTCCAATCACACACTCGTGCAGCTCCTGTCTAACCACTTATCTGGTTGGAGTGTGAAGCGAAGCCGTCGCTGATCACCCCAAACGCCAATCCCACAGATAAGGCAAACACCACAGGATAACGGCTGCAAAAGAAGTTCAGACTATTACACAATGTTTTTGTTCAGCAGAGAAAATTACCTGATAGGTAGTTGATTTCTCGGCAAGGAGGTGGAGTCGCAGTCCGGCCTTTATGGAGATGGTGATGAGTTGGCTGAGTGACAGTTGGTGCTGATGAAGAGTGACAGCTGTCACTCCCAGTGGCTCCGGCGCCCTCTCGTGCTTGAAGCCCGCATTCCAAGCAGGGGGCCATCTGGTGGTGGTGGGCCAGCAGTACCTCCTCTTCAGCGGCCCACACAACAGGACCCCCCCCCCTCAACGGGCGCCTCCTGGCGCCCGACCAGGCTTGTCCGGGTGCCGCCGGTAGAAGTCGGCCAGGAGGGCTGGGTCCAGGATGAAGCTCCACTTCACCCAGGAGCATTCTTTGGGTCCATACCCCTCCCAGTCCACCAGATACTAGAACCCACGGCCCTTTCGACAGACATCCAGGAGCCTGCGCACGGTCCAGGCAGGCTCGCCATCTATGATCCGGGCAGGAGGCGGCGCCGGTCCGGGGGTGCAGAGAGTCGACGTGTGGTAGGGTTTGATCCTTGAGGTATGGAACACTGGATGAATCCGCAGTGAAGCTGGTAGCTTCAGCTTCACTGCGGCCGGACTGAGGACTTTGGTTATGGCAAAAGGTCCAATGTACCTGTCCTTGAGCTTCTGGGATTCCACCTGCAGGGGAATGTCCTTTGTGGATAGCCAAACCTCCTGCCCGGGCTGGTATGCAGGGGCCGGGGAACGGCGGCGGTCTGCATGGGCCTTAGCCCTTGTCCGGGCTCTGAGCAGGGCAGAGCGGGCGGTACGCCACACCCGACGGCACTTCCTCAGATGGGCCTGGACCGAGGGCACCCCGACCTCTCCCTCCACCAGTGGAAACAATGGGGGCTGGTACCCCAAACACACCTCAAACGGGGAGAGGCCGGTGGCAGATGAAACTTGGCTATTATGAGCGTACTCGATCCAGGCCAGATGGTCACTCCAGGCCGTCGGGTGCATGGAGGTCACGCAGCGGAGGGCCTGCTCCAGTTCCTGGTTCGTCCGCTCTGCCTGCCCGTTCGTCTGGGGGTGGTACCCAGACGAGAGACTGACGGCGGCCCCCAGTTCCCTGCAGAAACTCCTCCAGACCTGGGAGGAGAACTGAGGACCACAATCCGAGACAATGTCTGATGGAATCCCATGCAGACGCACGACATGGTGGACCAGGAGGTCTGCAGTCTCCTGGGCCGTCGGGAGCTTCGGGAGGGCCACGAAGTGGGCCGCCTTGGAGAACCGGTCCACTATCGTTAAGATGGTGGTGTTGCCCTGGGACGGCGGGAGGCCCGTGACAAAGTCCAGGCTGATATGAGACCAGGGGCGACGAGGCACAGGCAGAGGCTGGAGGAGGCCTTGGGCCTTGTGATGGTCGGCTTTGCTCCTGGCATAGGTGGTGCAGGCCTGGACATACTCCCGGATGTCGGCTTCCATAGATGCCCACCAGAAGCGCTGCCGGACCACTGCCATGGTCCTTCGCACCCCTGGGTGACAGGAGAGCTTGGAACAGTGACAGAAGTCAAGGACCGCAGCCCTGGCCTCTGGTGGGACGTACAGTTTGTTCTTCGGACCTGTCCCCGGGTCCGGGCTCCGTGTCAGGGCCTCCCGGACGGTCTTCTCCACGTCCCAGGTAAGGGCGGCCACGACAGTGGACTCGGGGATGATGGTTTCAGGGGGGTCTGACAGCTCGGTCTTGACCTCCTCTTCGTGCACCCGGGACAGGGCGTCAGATCGTTGGTTCTTTGTCCCGGGGCGGTAGGTGATCCGGAAGTCAAAACGCCCAAAGAACAGCGACCAGCGGGCTTGCCTGGGGTTCAGACGCTTCGAGGTCCGGATGTACTCCAGGTTACGATGGTCCGTGAAAACTGTAAATGGTACCGATGCTCCCTCCAACAGGTGTCTCCACTCCTCAAGAACCTCCTTCACTGCAAGAAGTTCCCGATTGCCGACATCATAGTTCCGTTCAGCTGGGGTCAACCTGCGGGAAAAGTAGGCACAAGGATGGAGAACCTTGTCGGACTCCCCGCTCTGGGACAGCACGGCTCCTATCCCTGAGTCAGAGGCATCCACTTCAACAACAAACTGGCGCTTGGGATCGGGCTGCACCAGAACCGGTGCAGTCGAGAACCAGTGTTTCAACTCCCTAAACGCGGCTTTGCACCGATCCGACCAGGTGAAGGGGACTTTTGTGGAGGTCAGGGCTGTCAGGGGGCTAACTACCTGACTGTAGCCCTTGATGAACCTCCGGTAGAAATTTGCAAAACCGAGGAACTGTTGTAGTTTCCTACGGTTCGTTGGTTGGGGCCAATCTCTCACCGCCGCAACCTTGGCTGGATCAGGGGCGACGGAGTTGGAGGAGATGATGAACCCCAAGAAGGACAAAGAAGTGTGGTGGAACTTACACTTCTCGCCCTTCACAAACAGCCGGTTCTCCAACAACCACTGTAGGACTTGACGTACATGCTTGACATGGGTCTCAGGATCCGGAGAAAAGATGAGTATATCGTCTAGATATACGAAGACAAACCGATGCAGGAAGTCCCGCAAGACGTCATTAACCAATGCTTGGAACGTCGCGGGCGCATTGGTGAGGCCGAACAGCATGACCAGGTACTCAAAGTGACCTAACGGGGTGTTAAATGCCGTCTTCCACTCGTCTCCCTCCCGGATCCGAACCAGGTGATAAGCATTCCTAAGATCCAATTTCGTGAAAATTTGGGCTCCATGCAGGGGCGTGAACACTGAATCCAACAGAGGTAACGGGTATCGGTTGCGAACCGTGATCTCGTTCAGCCCTCTGTAATCAATGCATGGATGGAGTCCGCCGTCCTTCTTGCCCACAAAAAAGAAACCAGCACCCATCGGGGAGGTGGAGTTCCGGATCAACCCGGCAGCTAACGAGTCCCAGATGTAGGTCTCCATTGATTCGCGTTCCGGACGTGAGAGGTTGTACAGCCTGCTGGACGGGTACTCAACGCCCGGTGTCAAATCAATGGCACAATCGTATGGACGGTGCGGGGGCAGCGTGAGCGCCAGATCCTTGCTGAAGACGTCAGCAAGTTCGTGGTACTCGGCCGGCACCGCCGTCAGATTGGGGGGGACTGAAACCTCCTCCTTAGCAGTCACACTGGGTGGAACCGAGGATCCTAAACACTCCCGGTGGCAGGTTTCGCTCCACTGAACCACAACCCCAGACAGCCAATCAATCCGGGGATTGTGTTTTAACACCCATGGAAAACCCAAAATCACTCGGGAGGTAGAAGGTGTTACATAAAACACAATCTCCTCCCTGTGATTCCCAGACACCACCAATGTCACTGGCTGTGTCTGGTGTGTGATTAGTGGAAGAAGGGTGCCATCTAGCGCCCGCACCGACAATGATGACGGTAAGGCCACTAGAGGGAGCCCAACCTCCTTTGCCCATCTGCTATCCAGCAGATTCCCCTCCGACCCCGTGTCCACCAGTGCTGGGGCGTGAAGGGTTAGATCCCCACTCAGGATCGTGACTGGGATTCGTGCAGATCGTCGGGGTTTCCCCACGTGGGTGTTGTGACCCACCCTTAGCCCAGTCTCTAAGGACGAGTGCTGTTGTTTTGACCGTTTGGGGCATTCTCTCTGTGTGTGCTCGGTAGAGCTGCAGAGAAAACACTCTCCACGGATCAGCCTCCTTTGTCTCTGATCTGATCATTTTTTGGCCCTGCTCGTTTCCATAGCAACGTCAGCAGGGGGAGCTGTTGTCACGTGGAGAGCCCTGGCAGTGGAGCGTGGGGAAGTCGGCTTCCTTTCGGACCCGGGAGGAAGAGGGACGGCTTGTGCCTGGCCACGCCCCTCGTCTCGTTCCCGTCGGTGTTCCGTTAATCGGTTGTCTAACCGTATAACCAGGTCGATAAGCCCATCTAAATCCCGCGGCTCGTCCTTCGCCACCAGGTGCTCCTTAAGGACCAGAGACAGTCCGTTTACAAAGGCGGCGCGGAGCGCAACAGCATTCCAGCCGGCTCGCGCTGCCGCGATGCGGAAGTCGACTGCATACTTTGCTGCGCTCCGACGCCCCTGCCGTATCGACAGCAGCACACTTGAAGCGGTCTCGCCTCTATGAGGGTGGTCGAACACCTGTCAGAACTCCCTCACAAACTCAGTATAAACTGTTAGGAGCCGTGAATTCTGCTCCCAAAGCACCGTAGCCCAGGCGCGTGCCTCTCCTCGAAGCAAATTGATCACATAAGCCACCCGGCTGGCATCTGCTGCGTACATGACGGGACTCTGTGAAAAGACGAGCGAGCACTGCATCAAGAAGTCCGCGCATGTCTCCACACAGCCTCCGTACGGCTCCGGAGGACTTATGTATGCTTCAGGGGAAGGTGGGGGGGTTCGTTGAACGACCAGCGGAATGTCTGTTTCTGGCACACGGTCAGCAGGAGGAGGCGCTGCAGCAGCGCCCTGAGCACGCACTTCCACCTGGGCGGTGAGAGCCTCCATCCTACAATTGAGAACACTGCTCTGCTCGGTAATTAAGTCCAACCGAGTGGTAAAGGCGGTTAAGATGTGCTGCAGCTCACCCAACATGCCTCCTGCTGGCGCCTGTGCACCCCGCTCTTCCATTGGCTGTTCAAGCGATGGTTGACGCCCCTCGGGATCCATGACGCTGGCCGAGAAATCCTGTTGTGAAAGTGTCGTGACACGGACCCACAACAGGGGGCGTTAATGAACGGACAATGGATAAGCCAAAAAGTAACAATTTAATGTTGTGAATTACACAACGATGTACAGACAATAACAATACAGTGACTGTCAATCATACACCAGGTGACGTGTGGGCAGGCTCGACGATAGAAGACGCCTGGCGAGAGAAAAGCCGGATCCACACAGCTTCCACCGCCAACGGAGCTGAAGAACACCGGAGCCGCCAAGCCCTGCGCCCCAGGTGGCCGCTGTCTTCAGCAGTCAGACCCGGTACTGCTGGCAGAGAACAGAGACAGTCCAGATGAGTGTGAGGACGCACACTCAGTAATCCCACAGTCTGTATTCAGTAAAGGAGGGAGAACCTCCACCTCCAATCACACACTCGTGCAGCTCCTGTTTAACCACTTATCTGGTTGGAGTGTGAAGCGAAGCCGTCGCTGATCACCCCAAACGCCAATCCCACAGATAAGGCAAACACCACAGGATAACGGCTGCAAAAGAAGTTCAGACTATTACACAATGTTTTTGTTCAGCAGAGAAAATTACCTGATTGGTTGTTGATTTCTCGGCAAGGAGGTGGAGTCGCAGTCCGGCCTTTATGGAGATGGTGATGAGTTGGCTGAGTGACAGCTGGTGCTGATGAAGAGTGACAGCTGTCACTCCCAGTGTCTCCGGCGCTCTCTCGTGCTTGAAGCCCGCACTCCAAGCAGGGCGCCATCTGGTGGTGGTGGGCCAGCAGTACCTCCTCTTCAGCGGCCCACACAACAATAATGGCCCAATATCCAACTTTGGCTATATGTGTAATAGATTCTATGCTTTTATCACAAAATGCATGGTTGTCATTGAAATTTTCTCTAAGCTACACCACTAACCACCTTCGTATGAAAGCCGGTGCTCCAGGAAAGATAGTCACATCCTTTAATTCATCTAGACCTTGCAATGAAACCAGATGTATTCGTAAAAGGCTTTCACCAAATGTCAAAGAATCCAAAGTGACTGTGGCACACGTGGATATTTCAAGAATATCTTTATGTCTAACAGACACAAAAGAGTGCCATTTCCTGCCAGGCTTTGCTTTGCAATGACAGCAAAAATAGCTTAACGACAAACAACAAAAGTAGTTGGACTGAACCTAAAAGAATCACGATGACCAGGTGTACATGGGCGGCTATAGAACACCTTCACAAAATAGCCTGTTCATTTTTGTGTAAGTGCAACAAGAAATGTTCTGTAAGAGGATCTGACATAATTTATTTGTTCAGTTTATAATTTTAAAATATCACCACATGTATGATCAAAAGTATATCACAACTCCACCTGATGTGTACTCAACATATAGACTATTACACATTGCTTTTTACAGTATATATTGAGTCAGAAGGTGAAACTCTTGCTTTATCAGTCCATGAACTACATCAAGTTATACTAAATATGTAAGAATATTATATATGATCACAAACATCATGAGTGTTGCGTTGTAGGTTCTACTCAGGCTATAAGTAAATGTAGCAGAAGTAGAACACATGTCTGTGTGACATATGTTTCTGACGGCTAATGTATTGATATTGTTGCACAATTCCTTTGCTCCACCCACTTGGGAAATATAAAAACATGATGGGTAAACTGTGGCGTCAGCTAAAAACCATATGAGGAAGTGGCTTAACCATCATCAGAATTTGTTCTCATTTCACTGATGCAGCAGAACGTACGTTTGGGAATCAGGAAGCTAGAACAGGAACAGAAAGACATTCGTTCAAATTAGCAGCAGGTTTTATTGTTGTGATGTCAGCTCTTTAGGGTGCATGGACACACTGCACACTTAATATTTCTACTAATCACTGTCATATTAATTTATGATTACTTGTGTTCTGGAAGTTAGAGAGATTATGACCAGAAGATGTTGGGTTTGAGTTTCTGTCAGACAGAAAACTCTTCAAGATGACCATGAATATGGTCCTCAGTCTTCACGTTTGTGGTGTGCAGTTGAACACCTTGGTGTGTGTGTGTGTGTGTGTGTGTGTGTGTGTGTGTGTGTGTGTGTGTGTGTGTGTGTGTGTGTGTGTGTCTTGGGGGGGCATTAAAAAGCCAAATTGGATAGGGCTGGCACTGCTCAGAGATGTTGGTCCATACTGACATGATAACATCATGCAGTCGCCCATTCAACCAGTCTGACCTCTGACATCAACAAGGCATTTTCGTCCACACAACTGGATATCTTTTCTATTTCGCACCATTCTCTGTAAACCCTAGAGATGGTTGTGTGTGTGAAAATCCCAGTAGATGAGCATGTTCTGAAATACTCAGACCTGATGCTCAGTTTGAACTTCAGCAAGTCATCTTCACCACATCTAGATGCCTAAATGTATTAAGTTGCTGCCATGTGATTATTAACACAAATAGCTAGTCAGCCAAGCAATTGAACAGGTGTACCTAATAAAGTGGCCTTTCTGTCTTTCCCTTTAAGAACTGTGTGCGCTTGAACCTTGTGTACTGCTGTTTCAAAGTTGGACTCAGCAGTGAGAGGTTTTCTGGTGAGGAAACAGATCTGTGCATAAAGCATCAAAGCACATTGTTCATCATTTATAGAAAGAGCAGTTATCCACTTGGGCATCACTTCTTCCTCCTCCATCGCCACCCACCAGACCTCCTCCATAGCCCACCACACAACCCTTAACCACCTACCGACCAGCTAGTGGGGCACCATAACAAAACAATTGTGTGTTCTTGGATAAAGGCATCAAATTTGGCACACATATTCAAAATGAACTAATGTTTATTTTCAGATATGGAATATGGAATATGAAAAATGCTCCAATCATGTTTAAAACAACTATACCACATTATTTGTCTGATCATAACAATTCGAAAAAAGTATACTTTGGACTATCTATGACTGAATATTCTGGAGTTATGAGGTAAAAACAGTAAAAAAAATGGTGACAAAGGTCAGTTTCAGTTTGTACAGGGGTCAAAAGTTAAAATGTCTCCAATTCTGGTCAAAAATTATGCAAATTATTGGTTGAGTTAATAGCATTTTAAAAAGGAATAGTTTGCCCCATCTGTCATACTTCGTTATCATGTTATGGAGTAACATATGTCACATGTCATAGAATCCAACGGATGTCAAACTTGTTTGACCTTTACTATGGAGACCAAGCATTGAACACAGGCAAAGCTATTCCATTTTTAACCCATTTATTTCAACCAATAATTTGCATCACTTTTGACCAAAATTGGAGCAACTTGAACTTTTGACCCCTGTACAAACTGAAACTGACCTTTGTCATCATTTTTTGCTGTTTTTACCCCATAACTCCAGAACATTCAGTCATAGATAGTCCAAACTATACCTTTTTGGAATGTTATGATCAGACAAATAGTGTGGTATAGTTTTCAACATGATTGGAGCATTTTAAAATTTTGACCCCTGTGTAATTATTTATTGACCCATGTAGCTCATTAGCGGTCAGCACCCGGATGGTTCCATATCTGAAAATAAACATTAGTTAATTAAAAATATGTGTGCCTAATTTCATGCTTTTATCACAAAATGCACAATTGTTGCAGAAATTGTAGTAAAGGTGCTCCACTAAACTGCTGCTCCTGGACCAGCCTCATCTTATTGCTTGTTTTTTGTTTTATTGTCATTTGAAGAGTGATGCTGAGTACTAATGTATGTCCCAGTGTGGACAAGCAAGCAGAGTGTATGTGCATTGAGACAACACTTGCCTCAGGTGTATGTGAACATTCAACACAATATCCCGTCTTATGTCAGTCACAAATAATTGGTCTATGGATTTATGCTGAGTGAAAATATTCTTTAAAAAGTGCACCATGGCATGAAAAAAGGGTAGAGTGCTCCACAGCAACAAATATAATGAAACAAGCTTGAGTGGCTTCACACATGGCACTTTATTGTTCTGCTTTATTTATGGCAATGGTTCCTGTCGTTCCCTTGTCAAATAATCAATCCCTTGTAAATTTCTGTAGATCAAACCAAAGGTGTCAGGAACGACAAGGAAAATTGTGGTGTCTATTGTGGTCTATTTAAATTACTCACATGTTTGTGACATGACAAATACAGATCACAGGATATATCGCCAAAAGACCAAAAAAAAAAAAAAAAAAAAGACAAAATGCAAAAAACAAGAAGACAAAACATGGCAAAAAACAATAAAGCTCAAAAAAGAAGAAGAGTAAAAAAAAAAAAAAAAAAAAAAAAAAAAAACCCACCATTCCCTTTTTATATGCCCCCAACAGGAAGACCATTTTTGGACAAATGTACTCAATACCCTCTGAACCTTGAGTCCCACAGTCTCAGTCTTGGCTTAAATCAGAAGACGCAAGTATAACTGGACGTTGTTTGTTAAACCTTGGTTCACACAGTCTGAAGCAGAAACACAATATACTGTGTTTAGTTTGACCAAAAATGACAAACTGAATGAAATGAACAAACTTAATGCAATGTATTATATGTTGAAAGAATGGGTGGAGATATGGAAAATGTTTACAGCACAATCAACATGTTGAACATGGATTCATGGTTATGACTGTTTCCTCACAGCACTAACGTCCGGATCACTCACTGGGTGCCGTGTTGAGAAATGTTCATTTCTCAGAATGCAAAAGATGGAGAACCACGCCAATACACTTTCTGGGTCATCGCCGCCTGTACATGGTTACTTTTTGGAAGTGAGGATGGATTGGCTGTCAGCCCAGGTGGTTGCCATCCAGGACCTACCATAGTTCTATGATGTGGTGGATGCGGTTATAGTTTCTCAATTGTCTGTTTAATTTACATCACCAAAAAGTGCATTTTTATATTTGTACTGCTGTTTTTGTCCTAAAATAACCTAAAATGACAGTACCTATTGCATGTTAGGTTCAGAATTGACACAGTATTTCCAAATCCAGGAAACCTGCTCCAGTGAAATGAGGCTTCTTATATACAAAGAGAGAACTGTGTGTGTGTGTGTGTGTGTGTGTGTGTGTCCCTCTCCCGTTCAAACGGCACCTCAAAATGAAGCCACCTGTAGTAGTGGTAGTAGTAGAAGCAGTAGCAGTAGTGTTTGTAGAATTTAAGGGAAGCAACAACTTTGTCCTGTAAAACTGAGCCAAACTTGGCACACATATACTTTGCCATATGGGGAGTGACATAAGCACTTGAGCACTTTGTAGTAGCCTCCGCTTGCCTCCGCCCTGCCACTCCCCCCGAGCTCACGGCTGTGCGGGATACTGCTGTGGCCATCCCACACTCACATTGCCTCAATTCGGATGATGGACTGTCTTAAAGTTTAGCGTACATAAACAATCAAATGTATATGTATGGTTGTTTTAATTCTGATGTGTGATGCAGAGAAGACACGCACATCCAAAACACATAAAGGGCGTGCTGAATCAAGAACAATTCTACCAAAAACAGAAAGATTCAATGCCATTATTATATTCTACTAGTTATAATTGTGGGTTAATTGCTGTATTTTTGTCTGAGGTGATTGGGTATGAAGATAACTTTGTTGCACTTGTAATGACAATGAAATCTATCTATCTATCTATCTATCTATCTATCTATCTATCTATCTATCTATCTATCTATCTATCTATCTATCTATCTATCTATCTATCTATCTATCTATCTATCTATCTATCTATCTATCTATCTATCTATCTATCTATCTATCTATCTACAGTAGTGTTCAGAATAATAGTAGTGCTATGTGACTAAAAAGATTAATCCAGGTTTTGAGTATATTTCTTATTGTTACATGGGAAACAAGGTACCGGTAGATTCAGTAGAGTCTCACAAATCCAACAAGACCAAGCATTCATGATATGCACACTCTTAAGGCTATGAAATTGGGCTATTAGTAAAAAACAGTAGAAAAGGGGGTGTTCACAATATTAGTAGCATCTGCTGTTGACGCTACAAACTCAAAACTATTATGTTCAAACTGTTGTGTGGGCCGCTGAAGAGGAGGTACTGCTGGCCCACCACCACCAGAGGGCGCCCTGCTTGGAGTGCGGGCTCCAAGCACGAGAGGGCGCTAGACCCAGAAGAAGTGACAGCTGTCACTCATCCTCTGCACCAGCTGTCACTCGTTATCATCACTACCATAAAAGCCGGACTGCAACTCCACCTCCCCGCCGAGAAATCGACTACCAGAACCAAGGTAATTTCTCTGCTGACTAATACGCTGTCTAACTTTGTTCTGTGTGCAGTCGCATTCCTGTGAAGACCCAGAAGAGGGACAAACAGGAGCTGCACGAGTGTGTGTGATTTGGAGGTGGAGGTGCTCCCTCCTAACGGTATCTGGACTATAGATTACTGAGTGTGCGGACTCACACTCACACATCATATTTCTGCTTTCTGCCAGCAGTACCAGGGTCGACAGTCGAAGACAGAGGCCACCTGGGGACTCGGGACTTGGCGGCTCCGGTGTTCTTCAGGCCGTTGGTGGTGGAAGCCGTGTGGGACGCGGCTTCTCTCTCGTCGGGCGTCTTCTATCTTCGAGCCTGCCCACACTTCACCTGGTGTTTATTGACTGTGAAATTAAGACACGTTTCGTTGTGTAATATCACAACATTAAATTGTTACCTTTTGGCTTACTCATTGTCCGTTCATTTGCGCCCCCTGTTGTGGGTCCGTGCTGCGACACCTTCCCAACACAAACTGCTTTTTTAGCAATCGTGTGAATCACTAAACTAGTATTTAGTTGTATAACCACAGTTTTTCATGATTTCTTCACATCTGCGAGGCATTAATTTTGTTGGTTTGGAACCAAGATTTTGCTCATTTACTAGTGTGCTTGGGGTCATTGTCTTGTTGAAACACCCATTTCAAGGGCATATCCTCTTCAGCATAAGGCAACATGACCTCTTCAAGTATTTTGACATATCCAAACTGATCCATGATACCTGGTATGCGATATATAGGCCCAACACCATAGTAGGAGAAACATGCCCATATCATGATGCTTGCACCACCATGCTTCACTGTCTTCACTGTGAACTGTGGCTTGAATTCAGAGTTTGGGGGTCGTCTCACAAACTGCCTGTGGCCCTTGGATCCAAAAAGAACAATTTTACTCTTATCAGTCCACAAAATATTCCTCAATTTCTCTTTATGCCAGTTGATGTGTTCTTTGGCAAATTGTAACTTCTTCTGCACATGTCTTTTATTTAACAGAGGGACTTTGCGGGGGATTCTTTCAAATAAATTAGCTTCACACAGGTGTCTTCTAACTGTCACAGCACTTACAGGTAACTCCAGACTGTCTTTGATCATCCTGGAGCTGATCAATGGGTGAGCCTTTGTCATTCTGGTTATTCTTCTATCCATTTTGATGGTTGTTTTCCGTCTTCTTCCACACGTCTGTTTGTTTTTTTTTGTCCATTTTAAAGCATTGGAGATCATTGTAGATGAACAGCCTACAATTTCTTGCACCTGCATATAAGTTTTCCCCTCTCCAATCAACTTTTTAATCAAACTACACTGTTCTTCTGAACAATGTCTTAAACGTCCCATTTTCCTCAGGCTTTCAAAGAGAAAAGCATGTTCAACAGGTGCTGGCTTCATCCTTAAATAGGGGACACCTGATTCACACCTGTTTGTTCCACAAAATTCACAAACTCACTGACTGAATGCCACACTACTATTATTGTGAACACCCCCTTGTCTACTTTTTTTTACTAATAGCCCAATTTCATAGCCTTAAGAGTGTGCATATCATGAATGCTTGGTCTTGTTGGATTTGTGAGAATCTACTGAATCTACTGGTACCTTGTTTTCCATGTAACAATAAGAAATATACTCAAAACCTGGATTAATCTTTTTAGTCACATAGCACTACTATTATTCTGAACAGTACTGTATCTATCTATCTATCTATCTATCTATCTAGTAGTAGTAGTAGTTAATGGGAGAGACACATACTTTTCTATTCTATTCAAGTTCAAGTTCAAGTAGTTTTATTGTCATTTCAACCATATACACAGTGAAACGAAACAACGTTCCTTCAGGACCAAAGGTGCTACATAGAATATTATTATGATTTATCATGATAAACAATAATAAATACAGGTAAGCAGTAAAGTGCGGTTGTGACCATTTTTTATAAAGCGAAAAGCATAGCAGCAGTTATTGACCATAAACATTGCACTCTTAAAAGATGAGATTGTGTGTGTGTGTATGTGTGTGTTCAGTCCAGTCACTGAAATATGTGTGACTGTTCAGACCAGACTCTGGTTGTTAAGGAGTCTGATTATTTGGGGGAAGAAGCTGTTGCACTGTCTGGACGTGAGGGCCCGGATGCTTTGGTACCTTTTTCCAGATGGTAGGAGGGTGAAGAGTGAGTGTGAGGGGTGTGTGTGATCATCCACAATACTGGTTGCTTTGAGGATGCAGCGTGTGGTGTAAATGTCTGTGATGGTGGGAAGAGAGACACCGATGATCTTCTCAGCCATCCACACTACTTGCTGCAGGGACTTGCGATCCGATACGGTGCAGTTCCCAAACGAGGCAGTGATACAGCTGCTCAGGATGCTCTCGACGGTTCCTCTGTAGAACGTGGTGAGGATGGGAGGAGGGAGATGTGCCTTCTTCAGCCTTCGCAGGAAGTAGAGACGCTGCTGGGCTTTCTTGGTTATGGTGCTGGTGTTGAGGGACCAGGTGAGATCCTCTGCCAGGTGAACTCCAAGAAACTTGGTGTTCTTGACGATCTCCGCAGCAGAGCCGTCAATGTGCAATGGAGAGTGATCACACCTTGTCCTTCTGAAGTCAACTACCATCTCTTTGGTCTTGTCTACGTTCAGAGACAGGTTGTTGGTTCTGCACCAGTCCATTATCCGTAGCACTTCCTCTCAGTATGCTGACTCGTCATTCTTGCTGATGAGACCCACCACAGTCGTATCATCTGCAAACTTGATGATGTGGTTCGAGCTGTGCATTGCTGCACAGTCGTGAGTCAGCAAAGTGAACAGCAGTGGGCTGAGCACACAGCCCTGGGGGGCCCCAGTACTCAGCATGGTGGTGCTGGAGATGTTATGTCCGATCCACACTGACTGAGGTCTCCCAGTCAGGAAGTCCAGGATCCAGTTACAGAGGGAAGTGTTCAGGCCCAGTAGGTTCAGCTTCCTGATCAGGTGCTGGCGAATGATTGTGTTGAATGCTGAAGTAAAGTCAATGAACAGCATTCGAACATAAGTGTCTCTGTTGTCCAGATGGGTGAGCGCCAGGTGAAGGGTAGTGGATATGGCGTCGTCCGTTGAGCGGTTGGGACGGTACGCAAACTGCAGAGGGTCTAGTGAAGGAGGCAGCAGGGTCTTGATGTGCCTCATGACAAGCCTCTCGAAGCACTTCATGATGATGGATGTGAGTGTGACGGGACGGTAGTCATTGAGGCAGGACACTGAAGACTTCTTTTTCCTTTGAACTTCTTACCTCTTCATTTTTGCAAGTAACAGTAGTAGTAGTAGTAGTAGTAGTAGTAGTAGTAATAATAGCAGCTGTCTCTTTTTTAGGCAGTTTTGGTCACACCCTGACTGGTGACAGTGGCAAAGAAGAGACACTTGACATTATGGACGATGCCAGTCACCCTCTGCACACCATCATCAGCAACCAGAGGAGCCTCTTCAGCCACAGACTGCTCCTTCCCAAGTACAGGACCAACAGACTGAAAAACTCCTTTGTCTCTCAGGCCATCAACATTAGATGTGCGCTTCTTACCCTGTGTGCTGCTAAACAATGCTGCTGGAACTCAATGTCCCTGAGGGAGTCTTCCCAAGGGATTAATAAAATTCTATCTAATCTGACAGTTCCCTGGAATCCGGGATATGTGTTAAGTGATAGTTTTGCTGGTGAAGATGAATTTTTTTTTTCAGTCCATGAATCAAACCTGCCCTGAAGCAGGTAATTGGCGAGTGTTTAAATAAAGGAAACACTGTAAAAGTTGCTGCACTTTGTGGGTAGATTTTTTTTTTTGTCAGTGCTTCTGCTCTGATTCAAAATAAACCATCTGAGGCACAAATCTCCATGTCCATCAGCTGTCAGGCTTCATCAGACATGTTCATTTACTCTCACCCTTCCTCTATCCTGCTGTCCTTCCCGCCAAATAAAAGGCAACAGTTGTTTTTTTCTTATAGCGTTGCACAAAATGAGATAAAACACTGTTTGTTGCTTTCCTGCCTCTCTCATTTAGCCAGCGTTCAGAGCAGCTTCGGGCAGGTGTCTCATGTTTGTGTGATTGACACCTGAGTCAGGCCTCTGACACCGACCGACGCCGTGCTCACTCTGAAAGAGCGCAAATAAAAACAACAAGATGCTCTGTGTCACTTCCACAAACAAACGGAGGAAGTGGACGGTGCTGCTGGCGAGCGCTGAGCACCGAGTGCTAACTTTATGTGACAAGAAGACATGGGTTAAAATAGGTTTCTCACTGTGAGAGCGAGCAGGGCGGCCCGGCAACAGCAGCACTTAGAGAAGGTGCTTCACCCTAAACAAATCCAATACCCTCAAAAAGAGCAACGCTCAGGTGGCGCATTACCAGAGGAATACCGTGAAGGCGTTTTGTTTTTAACTGTTTCCCATTTGACATGGAAAAAAGGGACCAATGCAGTAAGGACCATATCTTGACAGGCTATACCACACAGTCTAAAGTGTACACTCACCGGCCACTTTATTAGGTACACCTGTTCAATTTCTTGTTAACCCAAATAGCTAATCAGTCAATCACATGGCAGCAACTCAATGCATTTAGGCATTGAGACGTGGTGAAGACGACTTGCTGAAGTACAAACCGAGTGTCAGAATGGGGGAGAAAGGGGATTTAAGTGACTTTGAATGTGACACGGTTGTTGGTGTCAGAAGGTTTGGTTTGAGTATTTCAGAAACTGCTGATCTTCTGGGATTTTCTCACACAACCATCTCTAGGGTTTACAGAAAATGCTCCGAAAAAAAAAAAAAAAAATATGAGGTCTGTGAGAAAAGTATCCGACCTCATTATTTAAAAAAAAAAAAACATATGGATTTGCATCACGTGTGATTACGTCAGCCAAGCTTGAACCCGCATGTGTGAGTTTTTTCACACCTGTCGGTGACGTCATTCGCCTGTGAGCACGCCTTGTGGAAGGAGTAGTCCAGCCCCCTTGTCGGAATTCCTTTGTCTGAGAAGTTGCTGAGAGACTGGCGCTGTGCTTGATCAAACTTTTTTCAAAAACTGTGAGGCACATCCGAGTGGACACCATTCGAGAAATTCAGCTGGTTTTCTGTGAAAATTTTAACGGCTGATGAGAGATTTTGGATTGTTTCCATTGCTGTAAGGACTTCCCACGCAGCGGGACGTCACGCAGCGCTCTGAGGCAACGTCGTCGTCCTGTTTCAAGCTGAAAACCTCCAAATTTAAGCCTCTGTTGACCCAGGACATCGTGAGAGAACAGAACTTTCAGAAGAGGTCGGAATCAGTAGTTTATCCGGACATTCCACTGTTAAAGGAGAGTTTTTTAATAAAAGACGTGCAGATGGATTGGCACGTCGGCTCGCAGCCGGCGCGGCATGCCCGCCACAGGAAAAACACCTCCGTTGGAAGCCTTAAGGACAAGTTGGAACATGCCCTGCTGTTAAGCAATTTCTCAGATACTCACTCAACTGAAAGCCACCAAAAGCCACCTGGATTTTACAAATGGTTATCAAGATGGAGGTGTTTTTCCTGTGGCGGGCGCGCTGCGCCGGCTGCGAGCCAACGCGCCAATCCGTCTGCACATCTTTCATTAAAAAAATCTCCTTTAACAGTGGAATGTACAGATAAACTGCTTATTCCGACCTCTTCTGAAAGTTCTCTGTTCTGTCACGACGTCCTGGGTCAACAGAAGCTTAAATTTGGAGGTTTTCAGCTTGAAACAGGATGACGACGTCGCCTCGGAGCACTGCGCGACGTCCAGCTCCGTGGGAAGTCCTTACAGTGATAGAAACAATCCAAAATCTCTCATCAGCCGTTAAAATTTTCACAGAAAACCAGCTGAATTTCTCAAATGGTGTCCACTCGGATGTGCCTCACAGTTCTTGAAAAAATTTTGATGAAGCACAGCGCCAGTCTCTCAGCAACTTCTCAGACAATGAAAATCCGACGAGGGGGCTGGACCACTCCTTCCACAAGGCGTGCTCACAGACGAATGACATCACCGACAGGCGTGAAAAAACTCACGCATGCACACAAGGGTTCAAGCTTGGCTGATGTAATCACACGTGATTCAAATCCATATAGTTTTTAAAAAAATAAAACTGTCGGTTTCTTTTCTAATAGACCTCGTATATCCAATGAGTGGCAGTTGTGTGGAAATAAAATGTCTTGTTGATGTCAGAGGTTAGAGAAGAATGGTCAGACTGGTTGAATGGGTAACTGCTTGATGCTATCATGTCAATATGAACCAACATCTCTGAGGACGGTTTCCAACACCTTGTTGAATCTATGCCTTGAAGAGTTAAAGCAGTTATGAAGACAAAAGATGCTACCCAGATCTAGCAATGTGTACCTAATAAAGTGGCCGCTGAGTGTATAGTGCAAGTACATTTGGGGCATGTCCAACTCCACTTTGCTATTTGCTTGATGCACAATCTGCATGCAAAGGAGATTGTATTTAGTCTCTTATTGGTCATGGGTGCTCTGTTGAGCATAACACAAAATATGAGATACTGCTCAGCTCTTAGACAGCAATAATGGGTGGAAAACATTTCTTCAAAATGAAAGAACAAAAGATGAAAAAATGATGATCCCCCTGAAAGATGGTCCCCCTTCTGTTTAAGAAGGGGGACCGGAGGGTGTGTTCCAACTATAGGGGGATCACACTCCTCAGCCTCCCCGGTAAGGTCTATTCCAGAGTACTGGAGAGGAGAATTCGACCAATGGTCAAACCTCGGATTCAGGAGGAGCGGTGTGGTTTTCGTCCTGGTCGCGGCACACTGGACCAGCTCTACACGCTCCATCGGGTGCTTGAGGGTTCATGAGAGTTCGCCCAACCAGTCCACATGTGTTTTGTGGATCTGGAGAAGGCACACCTTGGGGCACCCTGTGGGAGTGCTCCGGGAGTACAGGGTCCGGGGTCCTTTGCTAAGGGCTATCCGGTCCCTGTATGACCGCAGCAGGAGCTTGGTTCGCATTGCCGGTAGTAAGTCAAACCTGTTTCCAGTGCACGTTGGCCTCCGCCAGGGCTGCCCTTTGTCACCGGTTCTGTTCATTATTTTTATGGACAGAATTTCCAGGCGCAGCCAGGGTGTAGAGGGGGTCTGGTTTGGGAACCACAGAATCTCGTCTCTGCTGTTTGTGGACGATGTGGTTCTTTTGGCTTCGTCAAATCAGGACCTTCAGCGTGCAGTGGGGCGGTTTGCAGCCGAGTGTGAAGCGTCCAGGATGAAAATCAGCACCTCCAAATCCGAGGCCATGGTTCTCGACCGGAAAAAGGTGCTTTGCCCTCTTCAGGTCGGTGGAGTGTCCTTGCCTCAAGTGGAGGAGTTTAAGTATCTCTGGGTCTTGTTCACGAGTGAGGGATGGATGGAGCGTGAGATCAATAGACAGATCGGTGCAGCGTCTGCAGTGATGCGGTCACTGTATCGGACCGTCGGGGTGAAGAGAGAGCTGAGTAGGGGGGCAAAGCTCTCGATTTACCGATCGATTTACGTTCCGATCCTCACCTATGGTCATGATATTTGGCTCATGACCGAAAGAACGGGATCGCGAGTACAAGCTGCCGAGATGAGTTTCCTCCGCAGGGTGGCTGGGCGCTCCCTTAGAGATAGGGTGAGGAGCTCGGTCACTCGGGAGGAGCTCGGAGTCGAGCCGCTGCTCCTCCACGTTGAAAGGAGTCAGTTGAGGTGGCTCAGACATCTTTTCCGGATGCCCCCTGGACGCCTCGCTGGAGAGGTGTTCTGGGCATGTCCCATTGGGAGGAGGCCCCGGGGAAGACCCAGGACACGCTGGAGGGACTACATCTCTCGGCTGGCTTGGGAACACCTTGGGGTTCCCCCGGAGGAGCTGGGGGAGGTGTGTGTGGATCGGGAGGTCTGGGCGGCTTTGCTTGAGCTGCTGCCCCCGCGACCCAACTCCAGATAAAGCGGAAGAAAATGGATGGATGGATGGATGGATGAATGTGAGGAATGAGAAGTGTAAATGATGTTTCCAATAAATCCCAGCAGACAATAGCTAGAACACAAATAACAAAGACAAAACTACACAGCCATTTCATTTAGAACATCAAACCAGCAGCCACAGAGTTTGTACCTTAGAGATGTAAACAGATAAAATGTTTAATTTTATTCTGCATGAAGCTAGATTTTGCCTTAAAGATGCACAGCCACTGGTTTTTAAGATTTAAACAATAAAAAGAATTATCTTTGGCACCACTATAATTTTATTCTTTAGTTTTTAAATAGGGAGTTGTAGCAGACATTCAGCATGTAATGGACATAATTCACCATACAATGTTTTCATCTGTTGTTAGTGTGTGATTCTTGTTCTCAGAGTGTTTTGGCTTTTTTGATGTGTCCCAGCCATGACTGCTGCTTTGTTGATGTGTATTTCTGTCTGGTCACACGTTGATATGTGTGAAGTGGGTTGTCAAAATAGAAATTGTCTCTCCTTATTTTCAGTTGTCACAATTTCCACAGGATTCATAATAACACAGTGCCAATAAGATCAAAATTTGCGCTGTATGGAAAAAATGTATAATTATTTTTCTGAAGGGAAAATTTTTAAATGAACAAATGGTCTTGAGCTACACTCCATAGCAACCCATACAGTCTACAGTAGCAACCATAGCAAGGTCATAGATCACGTGAGAACTACCCCTGACATGTGCGACAGATGGTGGGAAGCACACGGTGACAGCCAATCAGAGTAGAGAAAAGCATGGTGATGTCAGCTGGCTGCTCTCTCTCGAAAAAACTAAGCCAAGATGGCAGAAAACACTCTGAAACAGCTTATTTCTATTTAAATCTAATATGTTTTTCATATATTGTGTAAAAGTTACTGAGAAATAAACCTCTAAATCTAAATATGTTGTTTTTGAAACCAGAGAACTCTGAAGTGATTATTAGTCCTATCAACTTTCCGTTTTCACTGCATTCATCCTTGACTCAAAATACATAAACATACCAAAGGGCAAATGTCAGCTCTCCCCAGTTTCTCCATGATTGAAACCATACGCACGCACACATTTATGCATACATGTACACAGAGGTGTCTCGGCTTTTAATATATTGATGCTGGACACAGTTATTGGCACCCTTTGATGAATTTACAGTAAATCATTACTTTTGCAGCCACTTTTCTTTGGACAAGTCAGGGGATGGATTCATGAATATTTCCAAGTCAGTGAATATGTCTTAGACTTTATTACATCAATTATGAAGAAACAGAAACAGTAAGGTACTCCAGAAGACAGTTCCCCAAAACTAAGGGGCCGTGCAAGAAGGACACGAGTGTGGAAAGCCACCAAGACACCCAGGAAACCCCAAAGAACTTATAGGCTTCTGTGGTTGTGACTAGAGAAAGAGAACCAGACAAAATTATTGGGGTACCAACAATTTTGTCCACGTGTGTAGGGTCCAAGTAGGTGAACTGTGACACTGCACCCTGGTCTTCTTGTAATTGTGACAAGACTTGTTCACAACATTTCTTTGTTCTATCACAAAATGAGACTTACAGGGGATTTTCTGGCAATACAGAGGTTAAGCAAAAGTTATAGTACAGGACGTGTGCTGTGGTTGTTCTTGCACAAATCACACGGTACAAGTTCGGTGAACTTCATTCTGTCATGTGAGCTTCTGCAGTCCATAACTATGATAATGAGAACAGTGCTTTCACCATATTAAGCTAGTGTCAAAAGCAATTCTCATAATCACCAATATTACGACAAGGCTGGTTTTGTGAGACTGTCATGTGGTAAAGTGGAACATGCACTGGTTGTCCATAAACAAATTCCTCCGGTATCCATATAACAGGGACTTCAAGGCTTAAGAAACCCTTTATAGTGCTGTTTGACTCTTAGTATGACATGTGGAAGATTCAACAATGGAACAAAAAGATGAATAACTAGAACCGGAGAGCACAAACCTCTGCCAAGGCCATAGGGTCACTGACGTCACATGGAATACCCTTTGGCAAAGAGACTTACGAGGTCTATTAGAAAAGTATCCGACCGTATTATTTTTTTCAAAAACCATATGGATTTGAATCACATGTGATTACATCAGACATGCTTGAACCCTCGTGGGCATGCGAGATTTTTTTCACGCCTGTCAGTTACGTCATTCACCTGTGGGCAGTCTTTGAGTGAGGAGTCGCCCACCCGCTCGTCGTTTTTTTCATTGTTTAGGAATGGCTCAGAGACTGCTGCTTTGTTTGATAAAATTTTTTTCAAAACTGTAAGGCACAACTGAGTGGACACCATTCGATAAATTCAGCTGGTTTTCGGTAAAAATTTTAACGGCTGATGAGAAATTTTGTTCTGGTAGTGTCGCCGTAAGGACGGCCCACGGTGCCTGACGGCGATCTGCGCGTCGAGGCGGCAGCGTCTCGCCGTTTCAAGTTGAAAACTTCCACATTTCAGGCTCTGTTGACCCAGTAAGTCGTCAGAGAACAGAGAACTTTCAGAAGAAGTCGGCATGAGGAGTTTATTCGGACATTCCATTGTTAACGGACATTTTGTAATGAAAGAACGTGCGGGCAGAGTCGCATGTCGGGCCGGACCCGACCGCGGGGGTCGCGACAGGAAAAACACCTCCGTGTTGGAAACCTTAACGGGCAAGTTGGAACATGCCCAAGCTGTTAAACAATTTCTCAGTTACTCACTTGTTGAAAGCCATTAAAAGCCGCCTGAATTTTACAAATGGTTTTCAACACGGAGGTGTTTTTCCTGTCGCGGCGCACACAGATTCGCCGAGTCGTTTTGCGCACGTCTTTCATTAAAAAATGTCCTTAAACAGTGGAATGTCCACATAAAGTCCTCATGCCGGCCTCTTCTGAATCTTCTCTGTTCTCTCACGACGTCCTGGGTGAATTAAGCCTTAAATTAGGATGCTTTCAGGTTGAAACAGGCTGACGATGGCGCCTGGAAGCGCTGCACGACGTCCTGCTCCATGGGAAGTCCTTACACCGACAGAAACACCCCATAATCTCTCATCAGCCGTTAAAAGTTTCACCGAAAACCAGCTTAATTTCTCGAATAGTGTCCACTTGGATATTCCTCACAGGTCCAGAAAAATTTTTGATAAAGCAACGCGCGCCGTCTCGTGCAGCGTGTGAAACAAAGGAATTCAGCCGAGAGGGCGGGACCACATCTCACTCAAGGCCTGCCCACAGGGAAATGACGTCACCGACACGCGTGAAAAAACTCACGCATGCGCACGAGGGTTCAAGCATGATTGGTGTAATCGCATGTCATTCAAATCCATATAGTTAAAAAAAAAAATAAAAGGGTCGGTTTATTATCTAAGAGACCTCGTATTCCACGTCGTTTCACGCATCTACCGTCATGTTTCAGATTCAATGGTTAAACACTTAGCACTTCAGCAAATGTATTTATAAAGAGAAACTGCGTGAACTACACAAGTTTTTTTTATTTTCTAATAAGTTTATTAAATGAGGAGAAACAAATGCTAAATTATTGTTGTGTCGTAACTTAATTTTTATTCAGCCTTTGTGACCCATCTTCATGAAGTTAGATGTAAAAATGTTGAAATTGGCCCTATCCTGCAATGATAAAGAATCCTTAAAAAATTACTGGATTCTAAGTTAGGCCAAGATACACCCCTGGTAAAAATTTCATCATAATCCATTGAGGATTTTTTTTTGAGTAATCTAACCAACCAACCAACCAACCAACCAACCAACCAACCAACAAACAGACGTGACTGAAAACATACCCTCCTTGGCGGAGGTAAAAACTCAGAATCTCACTCATTTTAAATTATTTTTGAAATACCAAAGAGTGAGATGTGATATTTATGTCTGTACTGCTGTAATATGGTGCACATATGCACTGTGATATAATCCATTTCAGATGTATTGGAACAACAAAGACATTGTGGAATTGGGCACATATGAACTGGCTTAATACACCACTTTGTTTTTTACATCATTTGGAAGGAATGACAGGATTTATGATCACACAACTTTCTCGATACTCAGAAGATACGCAGAAGAAAATATGCCTGTATACCTTATGAACCCCAAATGATTTGATCATGTTTTCTCTGTATTAACTTTTATGCATTCAGGGCACTACCATGTCAAACACAAGCATGCCCCCAAAAAATCTAGTCTGTGTGATAACCATTTCCTCAGCAGTGTGTGTTGGAAAATACATACATTTGCATCATGTGCTGTTGATTGCACAATAGTTCTATGTGACACAATCTGCACAATCTGGAGTCTTTGTATGATAATTTATTTTTTGTTCCTTACCGACACTTTTCAAAGCTAATGTAACATTGACAGAAAATTAGGTGTTATAGGTGTAGTTTGAGTTGCAGCTTTTATTACAATGGCCCTTTGCTCCAACTTCCAGTTTGGGAAAGTCTAGGTTTGAGGTTTCCTATATTTGTTGACTGTCCTTAACAACCTCCCTCCCCCACCCAAAAGGGGAACCATCAATTCTTGGAAGTATTATATACAATGGTTTGCAAAAATATTCGGCCCCTTGGTATTTCTCATATTTTGATTTGTTTATGCCATTTCAAATACAAAAAGAAAATATTTCCCCGTTTTCATAAATGGTGATAACTTTTGCTATTTTCATTTTTGGAGGAAAAATACCAGTTTGAAAAGACAAATTGCAAATGTATGGTTGCACTATATACTCTATAATGCTTTTAACTAATAACATGTCAAAATCAAAACAATATGTAGACTTTTTATTCTTAAATGTTTTTACAATGTCAAGTATTTCTCTATCATTTACAGCATTAATAAACATGGAGGAAGAGTTTTTGATAATATGTTTATCTCTTTCATAATTAATTCTTGACTTAGGAATTTCTTTTGTATTGTATCTTTCTTTTTTGCTCTTATATTTCATATTATCTTGTTGAATCTGTTTTTGTAAAAGCTTAGGCATAATAAGCTTGAGCTTCAGCCTATACCTTTTTGATTAGCGTCATCCCTTGTTGAAATGTTTTTTGTTGAATATGTGTATGTATATATATATGTAATTGTATTTCATTTGGAGGGTTGAATGCTAATCAAATAAAAAGTTTTCATCATCATCATCAAAAAGTAAATCAGGGTTGTCAATATAAAAAAAATTCAGAAATTATCTTCCTTAAACTCAAACTCAAAGCAAATCTTTACAACTTGATATAAAGTTGTAAAGTATAAAGATAATAAAGTAATAAAAATATAAAAGCCAAGGTGATGGGTTGTAGAATTAATGAGCTCCTTTGGTATAATACCTGTAAATAATCAGTTTTACCAGTTTTCTTCAGACAAGTCAGGGGATGGATACATGAACATTTCCAAGTCACTGAATATGTGTTGAACTTTATTTGCATCAGTTATGAAGAAATACAAATAGTATTGTACTTTATGGTAAACCTGTGTGGAGTAGACAGTTCTCAGAAACTGAGTGACTGCACAAGAAGGAGAAAAGTGAGGAAAGCCACCAAGACATCCAGACAACCCAGAAGAAGTTACAGGCTTCTGTGGCTGTGATTGAAGAAATTGTGCATAGCACATGTTTTTCATTTTGTATCCCCAGTTATACAGCTTCATGATGAAGTGGTATAGAGGAGGATTTTATTAAAAAGAAGACCTGAAAGTTCAGCTACAATTTGCCAGAAGGTTCATCTGAGATGTGAGCCTAAATTTAATATTTTGGTTGTGGTGACCAAACATCCTGTTTTCCCAGGACATGTTCTGTTTTACCTCCTTTTTTTTTTTTTTTAGAAAATGATGACAGTGTCCCGGTTTTCATTGTTTTCCCATTAAATTTACCGGGATTTATGGAGCTACTAACCGACAAACTATAGGCGGATTGGAAATGGAGCAAGTGGTAATTGGTGGAATGGGTCGTTTTTGCTTATATTACACCCCAAACAAATATTGATGAGATGATCAGGTCTCACCATTAAAATAATCAAGTTATTCAGCCACTGTATAAAGCTATCGGTCATTAGAAGACCCAAACTCTTGACAGAACAGCGGCAGAATGGGAGCTTGTGTGGTGCCATCTAGTGTTAGTGAGGGTAAATTTTAAAATATGACGAGACAGAAAAGATGAGTTTGTGCTTTAGACATGACAGGGGCACTTTCAGCTTTGTATCATAACATTTGATTACATTAACTTGAGATTGGTTATCAATATCTTGAGAGTAGGGGGCTTAGTAAGGTGTTCTGTCAATCATTCCATCATTTGTATTATCATTCCGGTTCTGCCAACCTTTCCGGTTCTGCTGATAGTACTCTCTGCCAACTGAGTATCATTTGAGCATCTCATTGCCAGGCTGAGTGTCCCGGTTTTGGTAATCAAAATATGGTCACCCGAGTTTTGGTGAAAGAAAATCCTCCTCTATACCACTTTACTTCACATCCAGTTCAGCAAGCTATACCTCTGTTATGTGTCGACGCGGGTTGAGGAGCGGACCTGCGTCTGACAGGACCCAGCGGTTAAAATAACCAGAAGGCGGTTCACAACAGAAACAATTTATTTTTCACCTGTGCTTACAAATGTAAAACATAAAAGCGTCCTTCTGGTGGAGTGATAAGTGGCACGTTCTCCAGCGCCCGCAAGGATTAAAGCCCGGCGCTCCTGGACTCACTACCACCGCCAAACACCCCCCAGGTGGACACGACGAACCCATTCTCTGTGGAGCAAAGAGAAGGTGAGGTGAGTCAGCAGATACAACTCTATCTTTCGCATAACACACGCTATCAGCAACACACTTAGGTCAATGTTTCTTTTTAACTTTATGCAAATGAGCAGCCTCTCACAACAAGTGGAGGATCACTTATCCTGCACGCCACCGCAGTGAGAAGCAAGCTGCACAATTCTCTTCACAGTCTCAGTTTACTGTGTAACAAAACACCAAGATACTATCAACAATTACTTAATCACTTAATTACCTTTAGCGTGTGCTGACAGCATGTGTCCTCACCCTTCCCTGCTTCACGGGCTCGATATGTCAAACCCAGGTGCGGTCCTCAGCGTCTCACAAACAAACGTCACAAGGTCGAGTTCCCGGCAGCTCTGCTCAAATCACACATGACTTATATGCAGAACGCCAACCAATTATCTGCTCCAGCTGCAAGTCTTCAAGGCCGCACATGAGCCCCTGCCACAGGTGTTCCACATGACGCTAATAAGGGTGAGGACTCTTCAGCCAGCACTTTCTCCACAGACAAATCAGCCCTCATGCCACCTGGAGAGCAAAGAAAAGAAAAGAACACCAACACAGCCAGCCACACCCCCCCAGCACACAACAGTACCCCCCCCCCCCATCAACGGGAAGCCTCCCGGCGACCGAACCAACCAGGCCCGAGAACAGCATCCCCCTCCAGGGTCCACGTCAGGAAGCAGGACAGGCACCGCAGCAGGAAGGCCGGCTGGAATCAACAAAAGCCCCCAAAACATTCCCCAAAAACATGGTCACTCACACAGAAAAAAAACCCCACAAAAACCCACCCAACAACCCTCCCAGGGGACCGTCCCATCAACCCCGGGAAGAAAAGAAAAACTCCCAAACGCAAAACCCCCAACACAGTCCCACAAACACAATACAAATGTAAATGCATAAAAGAAAAGTAACAAACAACCCCCCCAGAATGACCTGCAGAGCCCAACCCCCCCCCCAGAAGGCCTTCATTGCCAGTTCCAGGAGGAACAGCCAAAACCATAAGCCCAACAAAGGTCCCCAGGTGCACATGGAGCAACACGGCGCCCCCCCCAGGGGACCGTACCATCAACCCCAGGAGGTACCCACCCCACAACCCCGGAACCCCAGACTTGGTCAAACATGGCTGGTCGGTCCCAAGCCAACTCCCCCCCAGGGGACCGTCCCATCAACCCCGGAGGTGGAACCCGGAAGGAAAACAAAACGAAATCAAAAACCAACCCCCGGAGGACAACCAAAAACAACCCCGGGGGGTAGAAACGACCATAAATCCTGTTACCCTCCCCAGCACCCCGAAAGACCCCAGGTTCCTCCCAGAGCCCCCCGGCGGCACAATTTTGGCAAACGGCCCAAAATAGTAAGCCGGAGAAGGGAACAAGGAAAAACTAACCCAGCTCAACCCCAAGGCACAGCAGAGAACTGGAAATGCGTCCAGTGCCACAACTCGACCATACCCCAGCCGCTCGGGAGGGGTGGAACTACCGAAATGGCGAACGGCAACAGATCGGCCCACCCCTCCGACTGAGGTAAGTCTCCGCTGCACCACACCCCGGCAACACCAATGACGAACGGTACAAAGGCTCACTGAGGCTGGAGTGGAACCGGGCCCTAACCAAACCAAAGAAACGCCTCCAACACCCCCCCCTAGGTGCAGAGGTCTTCTGAGAATGCTCAGCGTGACCAACCTGCACCACCCCACAACCCACAAGACGAACAGCTTGGGGCAAGTGAGGTCGGGGTTAGGGATGTAGAGAAATAAAAAACAACAAAATAAAACGACCCAACAACCCAAACAAAAAATACCTAAACCACATACAAACTTGACAATTAAGTGAGTCCATCAATCACTCCACCAGATACGCCCCTAACTCCCCAAACACTCATAACCCCTAATTAAAGAAAACAAAACATTTACTTGTGCTAGAAATTCTTTTTTTTTTTTTTTTTTTTTTAATTGTGTTATTTTGCCTGTCCCAGAACACTTGGAGTTACGTCGCCGTTATTTCTCTTGACGCTTGCGTGTCGGGGCAATACAGACATCTCTACTCGTCCGAGCTGCATGGGCTCGTCAACAGGAGGAGCTGGAGGTCCCGTCGGAGGAGCCTCAGTGGGGCGAAGAAGAGGCGGCCCAAACCTGTGTCGGGGAAAGCCCCGAGACAAAAAAAACCGCTCTGATGGGCGTCCTCTCTCGCGTCCACGCTCCCTCATCCGATCATCCAGACGAATCACCAACGATATTAGCTCATCCAAATCGTTTGGCTCATCACGGACCGCCAGCTCGTCTTTTAGTGCCTCATTTAACCTGTCTACAAACACGCCCCGTAAAGCTACGGCATCTCCCGCATAAGGCTCCGGATGACAAATAACCGGTTCGAACACCGAATCCCTGGGTGACGGAGTTATCTGCCCCGGTATCGATGATGCCACAGCTGGAGCTGCAGGAAGAGGAACGGCTTGCGCTGCAAGCTCCGTAACACGGGCGTCTGTTTGTTCAAGTCGATTTGCGAGATGCTGTAATTGCTCCCATATTTTCTCCAAGTGTTCTTGCACCTTTTCGGCAAAAGGAACCGCCTCTGCCGCTGGGTCCATTATGGCATGGCCGGGAACTACTGTTATGTGTCGACGCGGGTTGAGGAGCGGACCTGCGTCTGACAGGACCCAGCGGTTTAAAATAACCAGAAGGCGGTTCCCAACAGAAACAATTTATTTTTCACCTGTGCTTACAAATGTAAAACATAAAAGCGTCCCTCTGGTGGAGTGATAAGTGGCACGTTCTCCAGCGCCCGCAAGGATTAAAGCCCGGCGCTCCTGGACTCACTACCACCGCCAAACACCCCCCAGGTGGACACGACGAACCCATTCTCTGTGGAGCAAAGAGAAGGTGAGGTGAGTCAGCAGATACAACTCTATCTTTCGCATAACACACGCTATCAGCAACACACTTAGGTCAATGTTTCTTTTTAACTTTATGCAAATGAGCAGCCTCTCACAACAAGTGGAGGATCACTTATCCTGCACGCCACCGCAGTGAGAAGCAAGCTGCACAATTCTCTTCACAGTCTCAGTTTACTGTGTAACAAAACACCAAGATACTATCAACAATTACTTAATCACTTAATTACCTTTAGCGTGTGCTGACAGCACGTGTCCTCACCCTTCCCTGCTTCACGGGCTCGATATGTCAAACCCAGGTGCGGTCCTCAGCGTCTCACAAACAAACGTCACAAGGTCGAGTTCCCGGCAGCTCTGCTCAAATCACACATGACTTATATGCAGAACGCCATCCAATTATCTGCTCCAGCTGCAAGTCTTCAAGGCCGCACGTGAGCCCCTGCCACAGGTGTTCCACATGACGCTAATAAGGGTGAGGACTCTTCAGCCAGCACTTTCTCCACAGACAAATCAGCCCTCATGCTACCTGGAGAGCAAAGAAAAGAAAAGAACACCAACACAGCCAGCCACGCCCCCCCAACACACAACAGTACCCCCCCCCCCATCAACGGGAAGCCTCCCGGCGACCGAACCAACCAGGCCCGAGAACAGCATCCCCCTCCAGGGTCCACGTCAGGAAGCAGGACAGGCACCGCAGCAGGAAGGCCGGCTGGAATCAACAAAAGCCCCCAAAACATTCCCCAAAAAAAATGGTCACTCACACAGAAAAAAAAACACAAAAACCCACCCAACAACCCTCCCAGGGGACCGTCCCATCAACCCCGGGAAGAAAAGAAAAACTCCCAAACGCAAAACCCCCAACACAGTCCCACAAACACAATACAAATGTAAATGCATAAAAGAAAAGTAACAAACAACCCCCCCAGAATGACCTGCAGAGCCCAACCCCCCCCCCCAGAAGGCCTTCATTGCCAGTTCCAGGAGGAACAGCCAAAACCATAAGCCCAACAAAGGTCCCCAGGTGCACATGGAGCAACACGGCGCCCCCCCAGGGGACCGTACCATCAACCCCAGGAGGTACCCACCCCACAACCCCGGAACCCCAGACTTGGTCAAACATGGCTGGTCGGTCCCAAGCCAACTCCCCCCCAGGGGACCGTCCCATCAACCCCGGAGGTGGAACCCGGAAGGAAAACAAAACGAAATCAAAAACCAACCCCCGGAGGACAACCAAAAACAACCCCGGGGGGTAGAAACGACCATAAATCCTGTTACCCTCCCCAGCACCCCGAAAGACCCCAGGTTCCTCCCAGAGCCCCCCGGCGGCACAATTTTGGCAAACGGCCCAAAATAGTAAGCCGGAGAAGGGAACAAGGAAAAAACTAACCCAGCTCAACCCCAAGGCACAGCAGAGAACTGGAAATGCGTCCAGTGCCACAACTCGACCATACCCCAGCCGCTCGGGAGGGGTGGAACTACCGAAATGGCGAACGGCAACAGATCGGCCCACCCCTCCGACTGAGGTAAGTCTCCGCTGCACCACACCCCGGCAACACCAATGACGAACGGTACAAAGGCTCACTGAGGCTGGAGTGGAACCGGGCCCTAACCAAACCAAAGAAACGCCTCCAACACCCCCCCCTAGGTGCAGAGGTCTTCTGAGAATGCTCAGCGTGACCAACCTGCACCACCCCACAACCCACAAGACGAACAGCTTGGGGCAAGTGAGGTCGGGGTTAGGGATGTAGAGAAATAAAAAACAACAAAATAAACGACCCAACAACCCAAACAAAAATACCTAAACCACATACAAACTTGACAATTAAGTGAGTCCATCAATCACTCACCAGATACGCCCCTAACTCCCCAAACACTCATAACCCCTAATTAAAGAAACAAAACATTACTTGTGCTAGAAATTCTTTTTTTTTTTTTTTTTTTTTAATTGTGTTATTTTGCCTGTCCCAGAACACTTGGAGTTACGTCGCCGTTATTTCTCTTGACGCTTGCGTGTCGGGGCAATACAGACATCTCTACTCGTCCGAGCTGCATGGGCTCGTCAACAGGAGGAGCTGGAGGTCCCGTCGGAGGAGCCTCAGTGGGGCGAAGAAGAGGCGGCCCAAACCTGTGTCGGGGAAAGCCCCGAGACAAAAAAAACCGCTCTGATGGGCGTCCTCTCTCGCGTCCACGCTCCCTCATCCGATCATCCAGACGAATCACCAACGATATTAGCTCATCCAAATCGTTTGGCTCATCACGGACCGCCAGCTCGTCTTTTAGTGCCTCATTTAACCTGTCTACAAACACGCCCCGTAAAGCTACGGCATCTCCCGCATAAGGCTCCGGATGACAAATAACCGGTTCGAACACCGAATCCCTGGGTGACGGAGTTATCTGCCCCGGTATCGATGATGCCACAGCTGGAGCTGCAGGAAGAGGAACGGCTTGCGCTGCAAGCTCCGTAACACGGGCGTCTGTTTGTTCAAGTCGATTTGCGAGATGCTGTAATTGCTCCCATATTTTCTCCAAGTGTTCTTGCACCTTTTCGGCAAAAGGAACCGCCTCTGCCGCTGGGTCCATTATGGCATGGCCGGGAACTACTGTTATGTGTCGACGCGGGTTGAGGAGCGGACCTGCGTCTGACAGGACCCAGCGGTTAAAATAACCAGAAGGCGGTTCCCAACAGAAACAATTTATTTTTCACCTGTGCTTACAAATGTAAAACATAAAAGCGTCCCTCTGGTGGAGTGATAAGTGGCACGTTCTCCAGCGCCCGCAAGGATTAAAGCCCGGCGCTCCTGGACTCACTACCACCGCCAAACACCCCCCAGGTGGACACGACGAACCCATTCTCTGTGGAGCAAAGAGAAGGTGAGGTGAGTCAGCAGATACAACTCTATCTTTCGCATAACACACGCTATCAGCAACACACTTAGGTCAATGTTTCTTTTTAACTTTATGCAAATGAGCAGCCTCTCACAACAAGTGGAGGATCACTTATCCTGCACGCCACCGCAGTGAGAAGCAAGCTGCACAATTCTCTTCACAGTCTCAGTTTACTGTGTAACAAAACACCAAGATACTATCAACAATTACTTAATCACTTAATTACCTTTAGCGTGTGCTGACAGCACGTGTCCTCACCCTTCCCTGCTTCACGGGCTCGATATGTCAAACCCAGGTGCGGTCCTCAGCGTCTCACAAACAAACGTCACAAGGTCGAGTTCCCGGCAGCTCTGCTCAAATCACACATGACTTATATGCAGAACGCCATCCAATTATCTGCTCCAGCTGCAAGTCTTCAAGGCCGCACGTGAGCCCCTGCCACAGGTGTTCCACATGACGCTAATAAGGGTGAGGACTCTTCAGCCAGCACTTTCTCCACAGACAAATCAGCCCTCATGCTACCTGGAGAGCAAAGAAAAGAAAAGAACACCAACACAGCCAGCCACGCCCCCCCAACACACAACAGTACCCCCCCATCAACGGGAAGCCTCCCGGCGACCGAACCAACCAGGCCCGAGAACAGCATCCCCCTCCAGGGTCCACGTCAGGAAGCAGGACAGGCACCGCAGCAGGAAGGCCGGCTGGAATCAACAAAAGCCCCCAAAACATTCCCCAAAAAAAAATGGTCACTCACACAGAAAAAAAAAACACAAAAACCCACCCAACAACCCTCCCTTATCAATGAAAAGAAAATACATAATGTTGATATCCAGATCAGAAAAAAATCAGCAGAAAAAAATCAGCAGAATTCTCTATATACAGGCATGCAATACCCCAAAATGATAATGTGAATTTTTTTTTAAGATTTTTGCATTTTTTAAAATGAAATAACTAAGAAATCACATGTACATAAGTATTCACAGCCTTTGCCATGAAGTTCAAAATTGAGTTCAAGTGCATCTTGTTTCCACTGATCATCCTTGAGATGTTTCTACAGCTTAACTGGAGTCCACCTGGGATGAATTCAGTGGACATGATTTGGAAAGACACACCTGTCTACATATAACGTCCCATAGTTGACAGTGCATGTCGGAGCACAAACCAAGCAAGAAGTCAAAGGTATTGTCTGTAGACCTCCGAGGCAGGATTGTCTTGAGGCACAAATCTGGGGAAGGGTACAGAAACATTTCTGCTGCTTTAAAGGGCCCAGTGAGCACAGTGGCCTCCATCATCCATAAATGGAAGACGTTCAGATCCACCAGGACTCTTCATAGAGCTGGTCACCCGTCTAAACTGAGCGATTTGAGAAGGGCCTTAGTCAGGGAGGTGACCAAGAACCTGATGTCACTCTGTCAGAGCTCCAGCATTCCTCTGTGGAGAGAGGAGAATCTTTCAGAAGGACATCCATCTCTGCAGCAATCCACCAATTAGGCCTGTATGATGGAGTGGCCAGACAGAAGCCACTCCTTAGTAAAAGGCACATGGCAGCCCACCTGGAGTTTGCCAAAAGGCACCTGAAGGACTCTCAGACCATGAAAAACAAAATTTTGCCAGTTGATGAGACAAAGATTGAACTCTTTGGGGTGAATCCCAGGCATCATGTTTGGAGGAAACCAGGCACCATCTCTACAGTGAAGTATGGTGGTGGCAGCATCATGCTGTGGGAATGTTTTTAAGTGGCAGGAACTGGGAGACTAGTCAGGATTGAGGGAAAGATGAATGCAGCAATGTGGATGAAAACCTGCTCCAGAGTGCTCTTGACCTCAGACTGGGATGATGGTGCATCTGTCAGCAGCACAATGACCCTAAGCACACAGCCAAGATATCAAAGAAGTGGCTTCAGGACAACTCTGTGAATGTCCTTGAGTGGCCCAGCCAAAGCACAGACCTGAATCCGCTTGAACATCTCTGGAGAGATCTGAAAATGTCTGTGCATCGACGCTCCCCATCCAACCTGATGGAGCTTGAGAGGTGCTGCAAAGAGGAATGGACAAAACCTCCCAAAGATAGGTGCACCAAGCTTGTGGTATCATATTCAAGAAGACTTGAGTCTGTAATTGCTGCCAAATGTGCATCAACAAAGTATTGAGCAAATGGTGTGAATACTTATGTACATGTGATTTCTTAGTTTTTGTTTTTAATAAATTTGCAAAAATTAAAAAAAAACTTTTTTCATGTTGTCATTATGGGGTGTTGTGTGTAGAATTTTGAGGTAAAAAAATTACTACATTTTGGAATAAGGCTGTAACATAACAAAAAGTGGAATAGGTGAAGTGCTGTGAAAACTTTCCGGATGCACCATATTTTTCCTAGAAGCCACGTATGTAGATCTGGGGCTATGTATGAAATTACAACATGGGATATTCATCTGTTTAGCCTTTGAGTTTTCCATGCACTGCTCTTTTTTCCACGGAGAAGAATTACTGAGTGTTACATTTGACTGTTGCGTTTGTGGGTGGTTCATGATATAAGCACAATTATGAATTTGGGTTTGTACTGAAGCCATGGTGTGGGTCACCACTGGAGATGCTCTTGATCTGTTTTCAGGGGAACCCACTTTGGGAGGCCTGCATTGCAGTGTCACAGTTGGAATTTCCCAAGGCTCATTTCTAGAAGTATTAAAATTCATGAGCAGTGATTACCATAAGGAACATGATCTTAAAATGTCATCAGTTTTGGCTGTAGCACATGAAGCCACATTTCATTTACCTGCCAGATTTAAAAGTCAGACACAGTCTAGCTGATAGTTTCCTTGACAATTTTATAAAGACAGTGGATATTTGATGTGAGAGGCAGCGAGAGAAGCATGTTAGAGTCATATCTGAGTTGAAGGCATCTGGTCCCCAAAGCGTTGCAGCTGAGCCCACATCAACCGGCTGCAGGCCTTCAAGGAAGAGTTTATATTTAAACACCTCAGATGAGTGTGCACACTGTGACACCACACCAGTGCCACTCACACTCAGCTTCTCCTCTTAAAAAAAACTACAATGATCTAAATCATCTCACATTCACCCAAAATACCAGTGCCGGACTGTGTACAGCTATGGGTGACTTCACTCCAAACACGTTGTGAGTACCACGTTGGACCCGTAAAGCCTTCATGACGGATTCACTAAGGTGCTTGAAACATTCCTCAAAGATTTTGATACAGTGACATCACACATTTGTCACACAACAACCACCACCAATCACACAAAGCTGAATGTTAACACAATGGCAGAATGTTGCTGCTGCCAGACCTTTGACAGGAAGCAGAACGTTTGACCACATTACACCCATTTTGGCATCTCTTCACTGGCTTCCTGTCCCTGTGAGATCAGATTTTATGGTTCAGCTATTAACCTATAAAACTGTTCACAGATTGGCACCTCCCTACTTAGCTGACCTAATTAAACCCTACGTACCGGCCCTGGCTCTGCGTTCTCAGGTGCAGGACTACTTTGTGTCCCTAAGGTGAATAAAAAGTCTGCGGGTCAAAGAGCTTTCGCTTACTGTGCACCTGCTTTGTGGAATGGTCTACCGGTGTCAATAAAACTGTCAGATTCTGTAGAGACTTTCAAGTCCAGATTTAAGATGCACTTATTTTTGCTTTTGTATGGCTACCATACTGGCATAGTATGGTACTATGCTGCTGCGGCTTCAACCTTTATCAAAAGTCTGGGTCTTTAAGTGAAGCTTAGGGCTTGTGATCACCTTAGTATTTCTTCTGTTTTTCTTATTGCTTAATGCTGACAAATTATACTGTATTTGTTGTCTTTCTGTCACCTGTTTTTGTTTTTTTTCTCTCTGTTTGAGGTGCAGCTTCATCCAGAGATGGGAGTGGGCGTCTTCTTCTGCAGGCCTCCAATCCTGTGCACCAGCATGGACTCCCAAAATTTCCTCTATATTTGTATTGTCAATTGTGACGGTAGCATGGCCAAGCAGAGGGTCAACCCTTTGAGTCTGGTCTGCTTGATGTTTCTTCCTCAAATCATCAGAGGAAGTTTTTCCTTAAGACTGTCATCTGTGTGCTTGCTCTGGCGGTTGGTAAGGTTAGACATTACCTGTGTGACGAGCCTTGAGGCAACTTAGTTGTGATTGGCGCTATATAAATGAAATAAATTGAATTGAACAGATTCTGAACTTCCTGAATGTTTCAAAGTTAAATATGAAATTCGAATCGATACTGGATCTGGATGTAAGGTACCACTGGGCCTTTGGCCTTATGTAGCGGCTTGCTCTGCATTTTGTTGTGATTGTCTCCTCCCAATTGGAACACAAACTCACGATCTCCAGCATGCAACGTGGACGCTCTCGCCAGTCGGCCAAAACCCGGGCTCAGGCCTGTGTGGCCAGGGTATCCTTTAGCTGTCAGTGGAGTGAGGGCTATTGACTACCACATGCACAGTGACTCCTGTTGGCATCCATCACATTTATATAAGACTTACTTTAAGAAGCAGAAGGTAGCATATAAGAATGAAGGTAGGTGTAGACAGGTGGACTATATCTTAAACAGGAGATGCACCCTCATTGAAATTGGAGACTGTAAGGTGTTGGCAGAGGACAGTGTAGCTAGACAGCATCAGATGGTGGTTTGTAGGAAGAGTCTGGAGGCTGCTAAAGGAGGAAGACTGTGATGTTTAATACAAGTAGGCAGTGACAAAGGCACTGATGAACGTGAAGTGGCACTGGACAACTACTGCATACATGGTGAGGGAGACAGGTGGAAAGGTAATGGATCAGACATCTGTACAGAGGAAGTAAGACAAGGAGAGATGTTGATGGAATGAAAAAGCACAGGAAAATACAAGGAGGAAGAGATACGCAAAAAAGTGAATTTGGATAGTTGGGGAGATGAAGAAAGGAGACAGGAATAGAGTCATTTTTTCCAATACGCTCACTGCGCGCATCACATTAGGACCTGCAAATGGAGAAAGGGACCACCTCCCCCTTGTGACTTAGTGTAACTAAGCCACGAGGGAGTAACTTAATGGTGACAACTCTGATGCCAAAATGAAGCAAAACTATGGGAGTTGTGAGAAAAAATAATAAAAAAAAAAGAACTCCATCATTTCATAGCCTTAAGAGTGTGCATATCATGAATGCTTGGTCTTGTTGGATTTGTGAGAATCTACTGACTCTACTGGTACCTTGTTTCCCATGTAACAATAAGAAATATACTCAAAACCTGGATTAATCTTTTTAGTCACATAGCACTACTATTATTCTGAACACTACTGTATCTGTTTGCACAGAGAATGTTTGAATTGCATTCCATGGAAACACCACACGGATGTATTTTTATTGATGGAGCTGGGTTCAATCTGAGTAGGAGGAGAAGGAATCTTGTTGATTGAGAAGTGAGTTTCATTTTGCAGTTACATTTACAGTTGACTGTCATGTGCTTCTCATTTCAATGTTGTCTGTCATTTGGCCTTTTGCAGTACTGTGTTTATACAGTATTGTACTATATGCAAGTGTTGTATCAAGATGTATAGTGTGTTGCTTGCAGTATCTACAATGCTTAGTGCATTGGAAATGTCTGACTGGAATAAACTTGTTTTCCCAGACTACGTGCCCTGAACAGTCTTTTCCCAAATGTTTGACGTAAAATGACTATTCAGTAGTATTCTTATTTTTACTGACTTGTGTATATGATTGAACACATGTTAGAGTACTGAGCACAGTTCGAACTGTTTTGAGGCGATTATTTGATTATGCAACAGGATTCAAAGGTTCTGTGCATCTAGCTTAAGCGTTTGGGTTTTGTGTTTATAGTTTTGAGAAAAGGGTGCAAGATTTCACAAAATGTGTTTTAGCAACTGTGAAATACTGTAATATATTGTTGGCTCTTAACAATTAAAAAGTCATATAATGTCATTGACTTACGTATTGCAATTTTTTTAAATGAAATATTGGTTCAGGCACAGATTAGGCACCAAAACTATTTTAAAAGTACCAGAATCACAAAAACCTCAACAATATCCAACCCCATATATACATTCAGCACAGGTGTACGAGGTCTGTGATGAAAAAAGCGGTCCTTTTTATTTTTTTCAAAAAATAAATGGATTTGATTCATATGTTTTTACATCAGACGAGCTTGAACCCTTGTGCGCATGCGTGAGTTTTTTCACGCGTCGGTGATGTCATTCGCCTGTGGGCAGGCCTTGAGTGAGGAGTACTCCACCCCGCCCATCGGATTCTCTTAGTCTGAATAACCGCTGCGGACGGCACGTGTTGCTTTATCAACATTTTTCTGGACCTGTGAGGGATATCCGAGTGGACACTAGTCGAGAAATTAAGCTGGTTTTCGATGAAAAGTTTAACGGCTGATGAGAGATTATGGGGTGTTTCTGTCACTGTAAGGACTTCCCACGGAGCGGGACGTTGCGCAGCACTTCCAGGCACCGTCGTCGGCCTGTTTCGACCTGAAAACATTCTAATTTAAGGCTTAATTCACCCAGGACGTCGTGAGAGAACAGAGAAGATTCAGAAGAGGCCGGCATGAGGACTTTATGTGGACATTCCACTGTTTAAGGACATTTTGTAATGAAAGACGTGCGTGCAAATTCGCCGAGTCGTTTCCGTGACGACTCGGCAAATCTGTGTGCGCTGCGACAGGAAAAACACCTCCGTGTTGAAAACCATTTGTAAAATTCAGGCGGCTTTTGATGGCTTTCACCAAGTGAGTAACTGAGAAATTGTTTAACAGCTGGGCATGTTCCAACTTGTCCGTTAAGGTTTCCAACGGAGGTGTTTTTCCTGTTGCGACCCCCCGCGGTCGGGTCCAGCCCGACATGCGACTCTGCCCGCACGTTCTTTCATTACAAAATGTCCGTTAACAATGGAATGTCCGAATAAACTCCTCATGCCGACTTCTTCTGAAAGTTCTCTGTTCTCTGACGACTTACTGGGTCAACAGAGCCTGAAATGTGGAAGTTTTCAACTTGAAACGGCGAGACGCTGCCGCCTCGAAGCACAGATCGCCGTCAGGTGCCGTGGGCCGTCCTTAAAGCGACACTACAAGACCAAAATCTCTCATCGGCCGTTAAAATTTTTACCGAAAACCAGCTGAATTTATCGAATGGTGTCCACTCAGTTGTGCCTTACAGTTTTTGAAAAATTTTTTATCAAACAAAGCAGCAGTCTCTGAGCCATTCCTAAACAATGAAAAAAATCGACGAGCGGGTGGACGACTCCTCACTCAAAGACTGCCCACAGGCGAATGACGTAACCGACAGGCGTGAAAAAACTCTTGCATGCCCACGAGGGTTCAAGCATGTCTGATGTAATCACACGTGATTCAAATCCATATGGTTTTGAAAAAAATAATAAGGTCCGTTACTTTTATCACAGACCTCGTATTTATTCTTCCACCGACAGATGAAGCAAGCCATTTTAAAAGGAGGGTGGATTGGAGCAGGAGCACTGGGATAGCTGGTGATTGTGTGTCAATGACAAACAAGTCAGCAAAATTCTCCTACCTAAGGGCCTCAGAAAGGCCAAATGAAATTAAACTGTAGTTTCCATTCAACATACAGGTTACTCACAGTACAGGAAGTATTAATTAAATAAGAATGATTACCAAATAAAAACACACATGGAAAATAATTTTAATATTCTAATTAATGCATATATTCTGGCTTGTCCTCCTGCTCCTACATCTCCTCAAGAGGATGCTTGTTGCCTTTGCACGATATTTCAGTTTCGCTTACTGGAGTAGTCTGTGAGTTCAAACAGTTACAAACATTGATTGTCGTGTTTCCGAAATGTTTTTGACCATGAGAACTTATTTTTGACAGGACTGAGCGGAGGCGAGGCACAGACAGAGGCTGGACACAAATGCAGGCTCACAACAGGACGTATGCGTAAAGGATGGTTTAATTCAGGCCTGGGTTCAGTAATAACAAGAAGGCAGTCTGCGGAGCAAAAGTACCAGGCAGGCACAAGACAGAGGACGTGGTCAAAAACAAGCAGGGTCAGTACGCGAGCAAACAGAGTTGTCAGGGCTGAGGCAAAAGGCAGGATCCGGTACACAGAGCTGAGTCAAAAACACGACTTGGCATAAACAGGACGAGACAGAGTGCTGGTAAGTGAGAGAACTCAACAAACGAGCAGGGAGGAAGTGAACTGAAGCAGTTTAAATAATAACAGGTGTTAATAAGATAATGAGGTGCACGTGGAGGAGGAAGGGCCTGGAAGGGGGCGTGGTCAGGTGACAACTAAGAGGCAAAAGAGATGCAGAAAGGCGGTGACAAATGGGCAAGTAAATGACAGATGAATGGGGCGTGGCCAACAGTGACGACAAAGTGCAGGTGCGGGACATGAGTGATCAGAAAGAGACTGTGATAACAATGAAACTGGACATGACAACTTAGAGACCTGAGAGAAGTGCAGACAAAGAGAATGACAGGCAGGTGCAACTGAGCGGTGAAGAGATTACAGACATGACAACTAAAGATCATACAAAGAAAACATGAACACAAATCTAAACTTGATCAGGACTGAAAAGCATACCAGAACATGATAAACAGAATCATGGGAAATAACACACTGTGACAAAACCAAGTGGAACAGACAGACAAAACTATAAGAAAAACAGAAACTAAGTGATAACAAAAACTGGCATCACAGTACTACATAACAGAAATGAGAACAGCAAAAACAATAGGCAAACAATAACCAAATGATAAACCATGAAAACACAGACTGATAGAACAAAACTAGAATGGAACTGTAATATGGCTGAAGTATAAAAGCAACAAAGAAGAACGTGCCAAAGCAAAAATAGAACATAGAATAAACACATGATGAAAAAGGCATT